>NC_082393.1:20380871-20400871 GCF_031168955.1 Gadus macrocephalus
GTGCAGTTCCTCGGCGTGCCCTACGCCGCCGCCCCGACCGGCGAGCGGCGCTTCCAGCCCCCCGAGCCGCCCGTGCCCTGGCCCGAGGTGCGCAACGCCACCCACTTTGCGCCCGTGTGCCCGCAGACCATCGTGGAGGGCCGGCTGCCGGACGTGATGCTGCCGGTGTGGTTCACCAACAGCATCGACGTGGTCTCCTCCTGGGTGCAGGACCAGAGCGAGGACTGCCTCTTCCTCAACATCTACGTTCCCACGGAGGATGGTGAGTTGACACCCACCCCGACCCCCCCATCCTCCTGTCTTCCCAGGTCTACTGTGGTCACGGCCTGGGGGGGTAGTAGATTGGGGTGTGCGGTGGGGAAGGGGGGAGGCTGGGGTGATGGTGTGATGGGCGCAGGGACAAGGTTTGGATTCAACTTGGAACTTAGAACCTACTGTTTTGTTTTATTTTGGTAAGAGGGGTCTGTCTGTCTGTCTCTCTGTCTGTCTGTCTGTCTGTCTGTCTGTCTGTCTGTCTGTCTGTCTGTCTGTCTGTCTGTCTGTCTGTCTGTCTGTCTGTCTGTCTGTCTGTCTGTCTGTCTGTCTGTCTGTCGTCTGTCTGTCTGTCTGTCTATTGTCTGTCCGTCACCATGCGTGCCTGTCCGTCTGTACGTCCGTCCTTACAGAGAAAGCGCATGACCCACTGCATGCATAACTGTGCATGCTACTTACTGTATCATATGAATCTCAAGTGTTCTCACATTACTAAAAGAAGGGCTTGTGGGAGAAGTGGATGCTTGCCAGAGAGTGTGTGCGCGTGCTTGTGCGCGCGCGCGCGCGCGCGCGCGTGTGTGTGTGTGTGTGTGTGTGTGTGTGTGTGTGTGTGTGTGTGTGTGTGTGTGTGTGTGTGTGTGTGTGTGTGTGTGTGTGTGTGTGTGTGTGTGTGTGCGCGCGTGCGCGTGTGTGACCCCCACCGCATATGTTTATTTAAATTCATCCCCATGGTTACTTTACCCCTCATCTATTTTCACTTCCCCTTCGCTCTCTCCAGTTTGTAGACCTTTTGATGTCTTTTTATAACAGGAATGTTTACCATAACAAGGCAAACGACAACAACAACCTACAGCATATATGAATAGCCTAGCCCATATAACACGCATATGGGCTGATCCTGCAGAGGTCCCTCTTTCCACCGTGGCACAGACCGACCCATCTTCCTTATCGCACGGCCCCTCATTCCTCCTATTCCAACCTCCGATTTTGAAAAACCCCGAAAACTAAACGGTGTAGTTTCCGGTGACGAAGTGTATAAGGGTGTGTAGTAATTCGTAAAAAAAGACCATGGAAGATATCGACTTTCTCTCTCTCCTCCTCCTCCTCCATTTTCCTAGTCCCAAGTCGGTCTCCGCCCCCCCCCCCCCCCCCGCCTCGCCCCTCCACCTGGCTCCACTCACTCATCACGTCCCCTTTGTGAGCGCGCACAATGCCTCAAATTCATGGAACATAAAGCCAGCGTGACCATAATCAGCGCTATTGATAAGCGTGACCGGTCGGCCAGCTGATCAGAGGGCCCTAAGTGAGATTGTCATGCTTGTTCTTCCGTCTCCTTTCTGTCCGTCTCCTGTCGTTCTTTCTTCCTCTCTTTTTTTTCCCCTCGCTCACTCTTTCATGCTCCCTCTGTTTCTGTCTTTAATCTCACTCATTCTCCCACTTCCCTTTTACTCTCTGTCTCTTCATTTAGCCGAACTCTGGAGTACTCTTTTGTAGTAAAGCAGCTTTCGCTAATGAGATCATATTTAGTCTTTTTCTTTGTGTTTGTTTCTTTATTTCCCCCTCTCCATCTCTCACGCTCCTTTCAGTTCCATTCCTCACTCAGTCAGTCTGCTACAAACGCATCCATTTGCGAGTCTGTGTGTGTGTGTGTGTGTGTGTGTGTGTGTGTGTGTGTGTGTGTGTGTGTGTGTGTGTGTGTGTGTGTGTGTGTGTGTGTGTGTGTGTGTGTGTGTGTGTGTGCGTTACACCTGAATACGCGTGCGTTTGCCTTGATACGCGGCTGCATGCCAGCTCCTGTGTGCGTTTGTTGACCTGGTCCTCGGAGCTCCATGTTATTCTTTAGTCTTCTATTCATTTTTCAGTCAAAAGAATATCCAAGGAATGTGCCCGGAAACCCGGCAAGAAAATATGTAGACAAGGAGGTATGTATATTATGTATGCAATTTCTACATTACCCTCAACCTCCCCTACCCAACTCCCCCTCCCCAACCCCCATCCACAAATCCCACTGCAAAATGGAAGGCGGCTGAGTCCCAACAATATAGCAGTGACTTATTGTGTGTGTCAAAGCAAGTATCGGGCACGACAGCGCTGTTGTCATGGAGGAAAAAAACACCACCCTTGTTCTGCTTCTTGACTTTAATTGGTCCAATGTACCTAGCTGGTTGGTCGTAGCGTGGTAAACACAGGTGTAGCTCATGACCATAATTAGGGGCTGGTCTTGCTGAGGGGCTGTCCTGTGCGCTAGCAATGGAGCAACATGGGAGATGTAGGCGTGTGTTGAACCGTGTGGCTGCTCCGGAACACATGGGCTGCGTACCAAATTGCTAGGAGGCTTTCTGTAATCTTTCCAGGATCGTCCCCTCATTAGTCGTCTATTTGTGAACAGGGTGCATGCATTGAGACAGCCTCGAACGGAGACCAAATTGGACACAGCGGCGGCACTTCTGGTTGCCATGGTAATTGGAGGACAGCGAACATGCGGCTAACAATGCCGCCCTTAATGCAGACAAAATACAACACTGTGTGTTTAACACATGGTGCGCCTCTTAATGAGAACCAATTCAATCAGAGAGTAAGTAGGACAGCAGCATACCCCACATTTTTTCAACCATTGGCACAACAACGCGATTGCACTGCCGCGTCGGGGCCATGTGACACTGCACACGACTGTAGCAGTACGCTCCTGCACCCACCCAGTGTGACCCAGAACGACCAGCTCTCAAGGATGCATCCTAGCTGCCGGGGAATCACGGCCTGTGTGAATGGGAACAGACTCTGAATTCATGTGTTCACGCGGTGACACCTGTGTTTGCCCCGCTACGACTCCTGTCGTGAAAAGAGCCCACTGTCTCGTGCTCGGGGAGTCTGAGATTGCCATGCCACCCGTCGCCTCCTCCTCCACGGGCCACTGGCCTGGTGAGAGAGCCTCCGTTGTTTACCGGGGGAGGGTGGGAGGGTTGGAAGGGAGGGGGAGAGGAGGGGGGGGGGGGGGGGGGGGGCGGCAAGAAGGGGGGCCGGCGGCTATGGCAGAATTGACCATGTGCCAGATAGAACAGGTCAGGAGTGTGTCCCCATACTGGCTCGGATGTACAAGGTGATGGGCAGATATTTTAAGACGATAGAAGAAGCGTGTTTGCTCACACACACACACACACACACACACACACACATCCATGTGCAGACATGTGCGCATTGACAAATACACACACACACACACACACACACACACACACACACAGACACACACAAACACCCCATTGCCATCCCAGGAGATTGTGTGTTAAACAAGAAGATAGGCTGGACCTTTAGCACATGCTCTCTATTAAAATGAGGCGATCTGAGTTCTATTGGCTGGGGGGGGGGGGGGGGGGGCACCTTATCAAGCGGTGTTACATCAAGATAATGACCCTTGTCTCCCCAATCGTTGTTACCTCCCTCCCATGTCTTGCTCTCTGCCTTGCTCTCTCCCCTCTTCCTCCTCTTTCAAACACTTCATCTACCTCTCTCTCGCTCGCTCACTCCCTCTCTCTCGCTCGCTCCCTCTGCCTTTATCTCCCTGCTTCCCCAGGTGTGTGTGTGTGTCTGTGTGTGTGTGTGGGTGCGTGCGTTCATGGGATAGCAGCTACCTCCCTAATAGGCGATGTGTGAGGATTCCTCAGGGTGGGCAGAAGGCAGCGTTATTAGTCCATGTCCATCCAACCTCCTTCTTATTAGATTGTTAGAGAAAAAAACCTGTTTTCCCTCACTTGCTTTTAGTCTCTCCTCCCCTCCTTTCTAGACTTTCATTTTCTCTTGGCAGCGACGCCCTGTAGCACACTATTTTCTTTTCTTCATTATTTATCAGTAACTGATGAAGAGACCGGAGCAGTGAAAGGGTACCGTGGCAGATCAGTAAGGGAAGAAAACAAGCAGAGAGCAGGAGATGTATTGAGTGGGGAGGGGAGAAAGAGGGAGGGGGGGATGATGTAATGACAGGAGTGAGGGAGAGAGAGAGAGAGAACTCTCTCCCGAAGTACAAGGTGAAGGGGCGTAGACATCGTCTGAGGTCTTCATCTTTTGTCTCTCCTCCCTTTCTCAGTGTATTTAAAAATCACAAGTGGACGTTTTCGGCACTTCAAAGGGGTGTCTCTTTCATGTCCATTATTTTTTAATGCGCCTGCTCTCTGAGTGTGGTCATTAAATCGGAACATGCTGGGGAAGGGGTGGTGTGTCTGTTTCGGTGAAAGCGTCCCTCCTTCCACACCCACTCTTATTTGAAGTGTTTTGCGGAAAGGATGTTAAAAAAATAAATAATATGAATTAAAAGGAGAATTCATCCTCGCACACATTTCAAAGTGTCTTAGGTGAACGGTAGTTATTGGGGTCATCTTTGTGAAACAAAAACATTCCAATATGTCAAACAAAACGCATATCGGCTGTTCCAGATACAGTACCGCCATCAAAACCACCATCACCCTCCAACCCCAGCACCACCTTTAGTCCAGCCACAGCCCAGTTCACTGCATGGGACGCCTTCACAGGACACAGGACTAAGCCACAGCAATTGGCCAACGATTGTTCATCGAGCCCCAGCCACTGGGACACAAATCAAACCTGTCTCTGTCTGGAATAGATGCAATCTATCGAGATTGATGTGTACCCCAGATAGTCTAACAACCACACCTGTATTGTAGCAGAGAGACACCAGCTAAATGTTTATGGCGTAATGAGGCTGCAGGCTGTCAAGTTAGCGATATAACTATACACAGGCTTCATGGGGGGGGGATGGGGCGCGCCAACGTCGTGCATAATAAAACGCATCCCTTTCTAAACACAAAATGGTCCGACGTCAACGAATAAACTGCACTACCAGAGAAATCTTTTCCGACCCACAGTCGGACTCAATATGTGAATTCCTTCATTTGGTTCAGTTCTAATGGAAATACAACACTTGAGCGCGCAGCAAAAAGCGAATATGATGTTAGACAAGTTGGAAAGGAGCCAAACCTAGAAATGTATCTCACAATAACCGCAATTGCGATAACTACACAAATGTGACTCTTAACAGTTTCCTTTGCATGCTGATGAATAAAAGTTACACTATTCTCACGTTGCTTTGCGGCTCTAACACTCTGAATGTGTTTTTTGCGTTGAGAGCTGTCGAAGGGCTTCATTGTCATCATTTCACAATAAAAGAACAAGCTGCCGTTCTGGTTGAGTAGGCCCAGGGCTCGTCTCGTCACGTGGGACCACAGGACAGATGTTAACGTTGGGGGGGACATGGCTATTATGTGTCTTTTTATTTTCCTAATCTAACAACCAAGGAAAAATGTGGATAGCTGCGTCATTTAGCACCCCTGTGGTGATGTCATAGGGGTGCTGCCATTGGGCAGTGTGGTGGGCGATTGCAACATGGGTGCGTCTGCCAGCAATTCAGTTCCTTCCTTGTGTGATTTAGACGAGGCATTATATTACCCGCTGCCTCTTTTTCCATCCATTCCTTCCCTTTACCCATCCTTCTCTCCACCGCTCTCACTTCCTCTCAACTTCCCTCTCTTCCCGAGGCTTTGTTCCAGTTTCATACGAGTTGAAGGAGAACCCTTTGGGATCTCCTTCCCTTCTCTATCGGACTCTCTGTCTTTTTCACACACGCACGCACACACGCAAACACACACGCACGCACACACATACACACACATATGCACATGGATGCACGCACATGGATGCACACATATACATATACAATCACTCCCTCATACAGACACACACACATATACACACGCACGCACACACACAAATAAATACACTCTGAGACAAAATCTCTCATTCCGCTCAGACATGAGCGGAAGGATCATTGCATCATTTCCTGAGTTAAGTAGCCGCTAACTTTGTGTGTGTGTGTGTGCGTGTGTCTGTGAGTGTGTGTGTGTGTGTACGCCTGTGTGTGAGGCCAAAGAGTACTGTTTTTCTCGGCCTCCGAATAAATTACTAGAAATGTTGGAGAACATATTATATATTGAAATGACGTATGAAATAAATGTATAGAGATGCGGAAGCCGTTTAGGTCACGCCTGTTTTTACCAAATAAATAATATACACCATATGAATGTTTTAATCATGCATCAAAACATTTTCTGTTTTGTATGTGTATGTAATGATTTAATGCACAGTAGCCTATGTAATAATTCAAGCTTTTAATCATAATAATACATCTTCTAAATAATATATCAAATCCAACATGTCATGATTACACCACAGTTTGTTTCAATCCCAGATACAATCTTGCCCCTCCCAACTCCCCTAGCAGCTCGTACATAGCATTGCGTGGCTATTTTTGGAGGTTCGTTTCGTGGGCCCGGTGGTGGCAGAGCTCAAGGCCGGGCCAGCCAAGCTCGCATATTTTGTCACCTCATGAATATTTCAGGTAAGAGAATCCGTCAACACGGCTACCAAAGAGAGAGACGAGGCGAAATGAGGAAAAAGGAAAATGTAACAGCTTCCGCTGTCGTTTCCATTTCGCTTGGCGGTCATTATTTATGAAGTGAGTTATCCTTCTCCCTGCTCTGAAACATCTAACAAGCTACTGAACGTTGGCACGCCATTTTCCTTGAGGATTATGATGTTGATGATGGAGGGGCCGGCTCCAGACTGTTCATGTCAACACCTCCGTGTTTTGGGAGTAAGAGAGAGAGAGGGAAAGAGGAAGGGGGGAGAGAGAGAGAGAGAGAGAGAGAGAGAGAGAGAGAGAGAGAGAGAGAGAGAGAGAGAGAGAGAGAGAGAATAATGATGCAGAATCTACATATGTACATATGTGCGCTTCATCTCTGAGGATAATCACCGCTGGAGACAATTATTCCGCAGGCTCAGTGGTGACACATAGCCCATGGAAATATCCTAGCAGCTATAAAAGGGAAAATTGGGCAAATATTTGATGGCATTTGATGGCTTATATGTATAATATATATATTATTATTTGTAGCAGTACGAAAAGTTCTGGGAGATTCTAAGTGATTTGAAAGAATAAATTGACAGAGCCTACCTGTTAGCCTCCCTCTCAAGCCATCGCTCTAGTTTTACACTGCGTACAGTTGCATTCACTCCAATAGGCATTATTCCACTGAACACGCTCCTCCCCTCAGGTGACCAGCCCTCATACACATGAACACACTCACGTCATCCAACACTCAGGACCTCTGCAGATCTGGTGCCTAGTAGTAGGAAATTTGGGTGGGCGGGGGGGCTGCCAAGTCCCTTTAATTACGTTGTGATATTAAATTGGGTCGATTTAACAGGAGCATTACAAGGAAGGGTTGGGGGATACCTAAACGTAACATTTTGGACCACACACACACCCACACCCACTCACACAATTAACAATTAATGAATGATGACATTGAATGGGATTCTGATTCCTGTTTGTAGAAATATGCCAAGAGAACACTAGTCAATAACTTCATATTATTGTGTTTGCAGGGTGTGTGTGTGTGTGTGTGTGTGTGTGTGTGTGTGTGTGTGTGTGTGTGTGTGTGTGTGTGTGTGTGTGTGTGTGTGTGTGTGTGTGTGTGTGTGTGTGCGTGCGTGTGTGTGTGTGTGTGTGTGTGTTGGAAGTCGAATGGATTTTTATAGAACAGGAAGTTTGTGGCAGCACCAGGCCAGATGGTGGGTATGAGGCTAATTGCATAGAATCGGGACAAACAGCGGTGTCACCTTGGCCGAGCAATCAGAAGGAATGAGCGAGAAAGAGAGAGGGGGCGAGAGAGAAAGGCGGGTGGTAGCGAGCGAGAGAGTGCACCGTGCACCATTAGGATTAGAGCAGAGGGAACAAGAGGAGATACATGGTGGGGTGTGGTAGCCATCGAGTTGGATAAAATAAAAATTGGATGTAACACTCGCATGTGGTAGAACCTTTTCCCACGCAGCGAGGCGTAGCAGATAGAGCGACGCATTGTTTTGGGTTTGTTTGTTTGCTCTGGTTGTCTGAAGGCCACTGTCTGGATAACACTTGCTCTCAGAAGCACCAGCTTCTGGGCCTTGTCCAACCGTCACATCGTTGGGGGAATAAAACATTGTTTTACCATTTCCCTTCCCTGTTTTACTAGATTACATTTGAGAGAAGACTTGTCAAATATTCATCTTGCGCGGCATCTTGTTAGCAAACTTGCCGACACCCTGCTTAAATCCTCTGTTTCGGTGTTACCTTGGTGCTGTGGCTCTTTAATGTAACCTTCAAAACAGCTCACTGTTTAATTTGGAATTTCACATCGTACGTAACATATAAAAAAAAAAAAAAAGTATTATGGTTATTTCCTACGAGTCGCTATGTATTTAGCAGTTATTTATCATGGTTGATCATTATTGCAGTTATTCAAGTGTGTCGGCCAAATCTGATTCGGCCGACACTCATTTTAAACTTATTTGAAAAGGAATGTGCTTTTTCGAGACCGAATAATTACTATCAAAGCTTTTAGAAGTATGTAAGGAAGGACGATAAAATGTAATGCGTGCGGTAAAATAGGTCATGTCCCTATGAATACAGAATGTGAATAAAAGCAGCTGTATGAAGACTGTGCCTACTTTAAAGACTTCCGTAAGATCTCCTTTAGATCCATTTGTTGTGTTGACTAAATGTATGTAAATTATAAATTTACATTAGATTGAGGCGCCGTTCAATGTACTTGCGCCGTCTTTTGCATATCCCTTGCTTTTTGTCTTTTGATGCGCTTACGACCACCGTTTTCACTTTCCTATCTAAATTTGTTCAGCATTAATATTCCTTTGTCTCTGGATTATGCATCTGCATTTGTATCATTTTTCCATTCCAGGACGGCTCTCGTTCACTGTAACCGCCTGGCCCTCTCCTCACTGCGAGGCAAGGCACTGAGGGCATGGTGTTAATCCACTTTAAATGTCTTTCTAAGCCAAATTGCTTGGAAAGACATGGGAGACTTTGCTTAGAGACACCTTGTGTACTGTAACACGTAGATCTAGACTGCAGTAAATATGCCGCAAAGTGACAATAGTGGCCCTCGAGGCAACCTTGGGCTTTATAATTAGTTTCTGTGTGTGCCCAGAAGCCTTGTTTGTGAACAAAAAAAAACATGAAATTGCCATCAAAGGCCCCTGCAGCCTCCAGGTGCAAGTGTAATGGGGCTGCTTTAGCACTGCTTCATTTCTAATTAATCTGCCCGAATGCATATCCATTTCAACGCTTCATTTATAAATGTATCCTTCATGGATCTATTGTATTCATTTAGAATTGATCACTCCCATGTCTGGTTTTAGTCTAAACCTTTCTCAAAATGAACAGCAAGAATAACAGCATTCTCTTAAAATGTGGGTCTTGGTCTGGGTTTCATTCACTGTACAGTTGGGTTTGGTCGAGGTAGGATGTATTCGATAAATCTTTGTTAAAAGTTTATCTTTGATATCTTATCTCCCCTCTCGCTCTCTCGCTCTCTCGCTCTCTCCCTCCTTCTTTATCTATTTTATCTTAACATTCTTCACACATCAGGCAGGAAAGGCCGGTTTTGTCTAAAATGACATTGATGAAGCAAACAGACACGCTACAACCGGGCAGCCAGAGCCAAAGAAAGATCCACAGCATATATTGCGTGTGCGTATTTGTGTGTGATTGCCCTAAGCAACGTCTCCCTTCCCTCTTTCAGCTTCTAGTTATAGTCGGGCGCTGGCTGTTGTACGGCGTCCGCAGATGTGTTCAATCGTGCAACCCACTTCACGGAACCTTGCCCTAGTTACACACCCTGTCCTCTCTGACGACTTTTTTTTGGTTCTCGCTGTCTTATTGACCTTTCCTTTGCTTATTTTTATGTCCCAATACCTGGTTCTGATTTATCAGTTGTTTGCCATTGCCCCTTTCAGAGTTGCAGAGAGCTGCATTACCATTACAAAGAGAGATCCACCGAAATATATTTTCTTCAATCTGTACGTGTTTTGAGATGTGCTCATTATGATGCCAGGATGGTTGAGGAGGAAACACAAACACACACACACACATAAACACCCAATCCTGCACACACACACACGCACGCACGCACGCACACACGCACACACGCACACACACACATGCACACACACTGCATGACTGCTGGTCGTGCACCCTCTCCCCCTGGCTGGTCCTTTATTTCTCTTGAGAAATGTCTCAGGATCTAGACATCATTAACCACCTTGGATCCCCTGGGTGGCCGCCGTTTAATGTTTAATTTCACACCACAAGGGGAGGAGGAGGGGCGGAGGCCTTGCGGGTGAAGGAGGAGGAAGAGGAGGAGGAGGAGGAGACACACGGGAGGGAAGAGGGAGAGATGGCAGAGCGGTGAAGGGGGCGGACGTGTTTGTGTGCGTGTGTTTTCCTGGTCATTTTTGTGAACCCGGCAATTAGTCACACTAAGGCATTTAGTCTGCGTGGTTTGTAATGGAAGCCTTAAGCCTTCTGCCTGTCAAGTTAAGCCCCCCCCCCCCCCTCCCCCTCTGCTCACACAAACACACACAGAGACACACACACGCACACTAACGTGCACACACCCACACAAACTTCTTTAGAATCAATGTCCCTCTCTCAAACCTTTATGCTTTGCACATAATAAATGATAATGATAATTAAACCACATGGTCATTTATTTTAATACATGAAATTAGAAGGTAGAAAGACTGTCACACTGGAAGAAAAAAACTCACACGTGCACACACACAGACACACACGCACACGCACACACACACATAAATAAAGATAACTCAGTTAGTCTGATGCGTCTGCTGCTTAATCTGTGTGTGTGTGTGTGTGTGTGTGTGTGTGTGTGTGTGTGTGTGTGTGTGTGTGTGTGTGTGTGTGTGTGTGTGTGTGTGTGTGTGTGTGTGTGTGTGTGTGTGTGTGTGTGTCAGCGTGTCAGCACATCAGTGACAGCTTGGAACACCTCAGCAACTTTGGTTTGACACCAACTGTCAATAGCCAATCACTCCTTTCATTAAGTCTATTCGAAGAAGGGAAATGGACCGTGGGTGTGAACTCGTGTGTGTAGGTGCACATGCTTAGGACGCACTTAAGTGCACGCATGCTGGAAATAATGAGAACGCACCTTAAACAAGTTACAATTGAATTGCCTTTGCACTCACATGGATATGAGCAGATTCATAGATAGAATTCTGTTTGCGTGTCTGCCTGTGCACATGTATGTGTGTGTGTGTGTGTGTGTGTGTGTGTGTGTGTGTGTGTGTGTGTGTGTGTGTGTGTGTGTGTGTGTGTGTGTGTGTGTGTGTGTGTGTGTGTGTGTGTGTGTGTGTGTGTGCGTGTCACATCACAATCTAAGTCTCTTTCATCTCTCTCCCGATTGGTCCCTGGAGTTTTCGAGACACACTATCGTCGGGATAAAAGCCTCGGGAGGCACAACAGGAGGCGCATGTTTCTTCTTTTCCGCTGCCTCCAATCAAATGACAGAGACCATTATTAGGTTTACTCACACCTAACACTAGCAAGCTCTAGCAATTTTTTCTCTCCCTCTCTCTCTCTCTCTCTCTCTCTCTCTCTGTCTCTCTCGCTCTCTCCCTCTGTCTCTGTCTCTCGCTCCCTCTCTCTCTCTCTCTGCATCACCCTCCATCACTCTTTCTTCTATTTTTGCAGTTTGTTTCATCCTCAATTTTGAGTTAACTTCCCTGCCCCTATTTCACTTTCTTCCTCTTTTTCAGTTGTTTTTTCCATTATCTTTGTTGTCACTTATTTTTATTTTTTTCCGTATCGGTTCACAGCAGAAAGATGATTAGTATTTTTTTTCCCAACTCTCTAGGAAATACTCTAGCCTGTTTTTTGGACATCTGAACGTCTGCCAGACCTTTTAACCTCTGTACAAAAAACAACTGGAAGCAGACATAGGTTCAAGTTGGATTGAGATTTTGAAGTCACTGAATACTATTTACTAAATTCTTCTAGTAGTACTACAATGCTGCTGGCTGGTCAATAAGGAAATTATGCTTCAAACTTATTTCGTAAATAATACTATTTTAGAGTAAAAGCAGCATATGTATTATTAGGGATAAAAGTCCCTGGGACAAGACGTTGAGAACAGGTGTGTAATGGTTGGGCTGCAGTGACTAGAAATAAACTCTTCGAAATGAATAACAAGAACTCTAATTCAGTTTTTCATTTTAAAGAGATTTCTATAATGGTACACAGAAAGATGGAATTTTCAGGATGGATAGAGAAGGATGTTAACATTTTTTTTTTCTCCCAGTGCATCAAGTGATTTCATTCCCGCTTTTATGTTGCCTTCAGAGACGGAGCAGGCATCCGATATGTTGTGTCTCTCTTTTCTTTATGTTTCTTTCATGAGTCTTTCATGTTTACTGTGCGTTCAAATTCATGCTTCTTCCTCTACCATGTCTCCTCCATGTCTCCTCCTTCTTCCCTCTATTTCTCTCCCTCCCTCTCTCTTTCTTACTCTCTCTTGTTTTCGCTCTCGCTCTCTCTCCCTTGCTCTCTTGATCTCTTTCGTTCTTTTTTTCTTTCTCTCTCTGGTTTTCCTTACCCACGATGCGTTCCGAGATGAGAAGTACAGCTGGTTCTACCTGCTCAAAGTGCTGCATCAATAATTCCATAGCTTAAAGGATTTGGCTGGTTTGTTAAGACCCTAGGTTAATTGTTGACATTAATGTTTGTAAATGATTGTTGTTCAACTCACCACCACCCGCGGTGAGCACGTGTTCCGAAATCGGGCGGTTGGCGATTCCATTGGCATCCATTGTGTTTCAAAGAATTGTTCAGCAGCTGCCAAAGCTGTATCTTTGTTTCGTCCAACACAAGTAGGCACCTACAAACTGCCCTGGCTCTAGTTCTCTCCACAAACTAAGAAAGACGCATGCTCACCGACTTAAGAGATTGAGAGCTGAAAAGTTTGAATTCTCTGCAAAGATAATGGCTGTATGTGGGGCTACCAATTCAGAAATTCCCTAATTTCCCAATGTCTGAATCAGACGCTGACGATGCTTAGAAAATACGCGCATTTGGCGAACCCATTCTGCCGCACTTGTGCGAGCTACAGTACTCTGAATAAATTGAAATCAGACTGGCGGAGAGGGATAGATTGGGGCATACGCACACAACTGAAATTGATTTGCAGGGAGAGTGAAGGAAAGCAATATATATAGAAGTATATATGTAATATTGAAAATTGCTCTGCACTCAGAATTCAGAATCATTTCACTGCCTAAAACGCAGCCGCCATCTTGGCTCAGAATTCTATCGGCAAGCCTCAATCTTTAAGTTAGCGAGCATGGGCATTGGTGTGTAATCAAAGAATTAAACTTTGGGACTTGTTTGATTGTGGAGAAACTACCTATTGTTCTTCATATACACTAACTTGTGTTTGACAAGACAAAGATATAGCTTTGGGAGCTGATAAACACTAGTTTGGAATACAATGGATGCCAATGACCGCGAGAGTGGGTAAGTTCAACAAAATCACGGCTGATCTACATCTCGACATAGACGATGTCAACAATTAACTTGTGTTCTTAGTAACTGGCCAAATCCTTTAAAATGTACTTTCATGAAGGCTGCAGTGGGCAAGTGGACCTCTGAGGAATTTTTGGGGGGAGTTGGTTTGTGATATTAACATGTTTAAGGACTTTAATTTGGCTAAGAGTTTGACAGGAGCAGTAAGCGAGAGAGGGAGACCTTTTTATCCGCCATCACAGGAGATGTGGGGGGAAACAAGGGAGAGATTACTTCTTATTTCAGTTTGTGGCTGAAAATTTATTTCCCTATGCGAAAGAGAGGAGAGATTGAGTACATAGTGCTACTACTACTACTACTATTACCCGCAGCCATGCGCCCTACCAGAACAACATTAGGTACGTTGCCTTTATGTTCTATCAAAGAGAATTATTCAGTTCACAGGAAACCATGTAAGAAGCTTCAAATCCACACGTTTGTGTATTCATGTGCAGTACTTGGTAGAGGCTACCTATGAACTGTGCAGAGGATGTGATGCAAGTTAAGTGTGCCACGCACATACTCGTGTGTAGGTCAGTGCCCTTCCTGCCTTTAAGTATTCAGACATTGGTGTGTGTGTGTGTGTGTGTGTGTGTGTGTGTGTGTGTAGAAAAAAGATTACATTAACATTAGTTGATCTATGCCCGAGGACACAACATGCATCTCTCTTCTCAAATTGGCCTTTTCTATCATAATAATCATGTATTCAAATTCAATACAACCTTTAACCTCCTCAACCCTAACTAAGATATTACAGTAACCTTCTCTGCACATAAGTTAAGTCCTTTATTCATCCCTTTTTAGGGGAAATTCTTTCTCTGCTTTTGACCCATCCGGGTAGCCGGTGAAACACATACACACAGAGGTCCACACACATGGGGGCACACACATGGGGGCACACCGGCACTACCGGAGCAGTGGGCTGCCGCGGTGCAGCGCCCGGGGAGCAGGTGGGGGTTTCAGATGCCTTGCTCAAGGGCACCTCATCCGTGGATTTTTCTCAGGATTCGAACTGGCCACCCTCCGGTTACCAGTCCAACTCCTTCACCAGTATGCCACGGATGCCCCCATCCGCCCACATGACTATTCAGTAGGACAGAAAGGGAACACGAGATAACAAAATGGGAACTGCCGTGAACCAATTTGTGGCCAAGATGGCTGCCCTACTGTACTGCCCTGCGTCCAGCATCATGGCTCCAGATTCAAGATGGAAGAAGCGATTTCAGGTGTCAACGATGGCCGAGCTCTTAGCAATTCTATCGGCGCATTCGTTGGTTAAAAGACGGATGTTGAAAGGGAAAGGTAGGGGTGGATACATAGAGAAGCCTTAGGGAAATGAGGGAAGAGCGCCCGCTGGAGAGAGAGAAAGAGACATCAAAAGAAGGCAGGTTCTGTCACCTGCAGTATAACTCAAACCTGCTTTTTTTGGTCCAAACGTTTCAGCATATCAAAGCGATCACCTGGCCGGGGCCACGTCCGCCACATCAGAAGGGCTTGTCAGGCAGGATGAATAAGTAACACCTTTTTTAAAGAGGGACAGCGGTGTCGAGCTAGGTTGACATTTTTATTTCTTAAATTCTTCCCTTTTCTCTTTTGGAGACTATTAAGTGCCTTTTACGGTTGGGCTGCTGTCAAGATCTGAATGAACACAAGGCAGCTGTGATATCAGCAAATAGACAGAAAAATTGAATTAAGTATATGTTTCCCTTTTTATATCTCTCTCTCTATCTATCTATCTATCTATCTATCTATCTATCTATCTATCTATCTATCTATCTATCTATCTATCTATCTATCTATCTATGTATAGATAGATAGATAGATAGATAGATAGATAGATAGATAGATAGATAGATAGATAGATAGATAGATAGATAGATAGATAGATAGATAGATAGATAGATAGATAGATAGATAGATAGATAGATAGATAGATAGATAGATAGATAGATAGATAGATAGATAGATAGATAGATAGATAGATAGATAGATAGATAGATAGATAGATAGATAGATAGATAGATAGATAGATAGATAGATAGATAGATAGATAGATAGATAGATAGATAGATAGATAGATAGATAGATAGATAGACATAATTTCCCTACAGGTGCGGGTTTGTCATGGAAATGAGAAATAACATTGACATACCTTTTCGAGGTTAGGGGGGACAATCTATTTTGTGACACAACAAGCTATGATTAAAAACAATATAAATAATTACACACCCAGAAAGATGACGTGAATTTATTAACGTGTGTATGTGTGTGTGTGTGTGTGTGTGTTTGTTCTTGTGTGTTTGTGTGTGTCTGTGTGGGTGTGTGTTTGTGCTTGCGTGTTTATACGTGTGTGTGTGTGTGTGTGTGTGTGTGTCTGTGTGTGTGTGTGTGTGTGTGTGTGTGTGTGTGTGTGTGTGTGTGTGTGTGTGTGTGTGTGTGTGTGTGTGTGTGTGTGTGTGTGTGTGTGTATGCGCGTGTGTGTGCCTGTGTGTGCGTGTCCGTCTGTGTGTGTGCGTGCCCATCAATGCTGTTTGTGTTTGTTGGTTCAAAATCTCTCTATACATAAAAATAATCAAAGGCGGGCGAGAACAAAGGCAAAAGGGGGACACTGAGGAAGGAGAGAGCAGTCCTTCAGAAGGACGGCCCGCCAGGGGAGACGGATGACCGGGGAAGGAAGGATGGCTTGAGGAGAGCAGGGAGGAGAGGAGGGGAGGCAGGAATGCGTCCTCCATCCTCCCTCTTCCGGCTTGGCTAGAGAGCCCCCAACGTTGACACATGCAATAGCAATCATTTACATGGTGTCATTTGTCTCCATTGTGCTGTCCTGATTGATGATAACATCATACCTCAATAGCACTGCCGTTGTAGCCCTGTTACTGAGAGTGGCGCCAGGGGTTGTGTTTTCTTTCTTTTTTTTTGTCGTCGCGTTACCCAATCACAGCTTGGTTTGAGTCCTTGTTAAGAACATTGCCGCTGTTGTTATCGCTCACTCAAAACCCCCACCAGACTTCCCGATGACCTGGGAGCTAATGCTCAATTTCAGCAGTCGCATTACCTCATCACATTCATGCACTGTTTTTACAACATGTCAATTTGTGAAGGTATGCAATTGTAGCAAGGCTATAATAAAACATTGTCAGACAATGGAGTATTTCATCATTGTTTGCATGAGGATATATAAAAGTGACTCAGTTAATCAGATTAGTTAGTAAAAAAAATAAAAGTGTTTTATGAATGCATCAATTTTAAAATAACGTTTTGGGTCAAATATAGGATTAAGGAAATAGGATTTATATAGCTGGTAACAATATTAAAGTAAAATGAATGAAAAATGTATTGTTTCCAGCATTACAGTGTCCGCATATGTCCTCAACATTGAGTGCTCATAATGCAACCATCTTTGAATTCCCTAGCATACCATAGATAATTAACTTCAGGCACAGATATTGCCGGTAGAGTCCTCAATGCAGACTATTAATTATGGCCTACATGGTGAACATCGTAAGAGGCAGTAATGGCCTATTTCCTCACCTCAGTCTCCTTTAACAGCGTTCTCCTTACCAAAGACCTCACAGTACCTTAGACCGGCTCCAATTGACTCCTATTGCATGCTGCTTGTGCGTGCGAGGAACCCAGCCAGAGTCAAAGCCCATAACATTGTACTCTAACTGTAATCCATTTGTTCCAGCAAGGCATGCTGGGTCTTCTAGTCAGCAAGCTGGCATCAGGAGGGGAGACACACCGCTCTGTACTCTGTCCATGAGGATGGAAGTGAGGCTAAAGCACGGGAACCCCCCCTGTGGCCCCATCCATCTGTCACAAAGACACACACACACACACACACACACACGCACACACACGCACACCATAAGCACACACAGACAAACATACACAGATACACTTATACACACACGCACGTGCACACACACACACAGACACACACATACACACACACACACACACACACACACACACACACACACATGCATTCCAACAAGTCTCTTGTGCCGGCATAACAGACGTGTGCGAAATAGCTCAGGAAGTTGTGTTGCCGTTTAGCAGATGCCTCCTTGTTTATTTTGTGGTTATTTTTAAATATATATGCTTCAAATTTGAAACAAATGCAGAAGAACTAAAGCATGTACCACAGGAGGCATTAAACGGGGCTAAGCCATGATGTCACTATTTTTTGGACTTACTTACGTTCATTCAGATCCATGTCATTGGCAGAACAGGTAAGGGGTAGGCGTGTTGCTGAAGTCTGTGCTGGTCCGTATGTTTTGATTTTCACATGATATTGAGCCCTTTAGTTGCAAACTTTCTTTATTTTATACCTAACCTTAGGTTAATCTAGCCAAACCTTTACACCAATTCATTCCAACATCATACACAAAGATACATCTTCAAACGGCAAACTAGCTTCCTGTGCACAATACAGTGCACATTTGAACGACTTTAAATATTTATCATTTAAATTAAGGATAGACATTAAGTAGTGTGTGTGTGTGCGCGTGTGTTTGAGAGAGAGAATGAGCTAAGTTATATTTTCAAGACTTTTCTCCATGTGTATCACTATCACAAATTAAAATGTATAAAGGTATATGTGGCCTTTGTATCAGCATATGTATCAAAATGACTTTCCTTGGTAGCGCACAACTCAATCCAGGGTTTGCCGTACAAAAGAAGCTACTGAAAAAGTAGGCCAAAGAGAGAAAGACAACAATACGTATACATTTATATCAACTATACAGTATATCAGTACACTTATGCAAGTGGACCCTTTTAAAAGTAGTTTTAGTATTTTCCATTCAACATCATTCCATCATAACAACAGCCAAAAAGTACCCTGTTTATTCATTTATTGACAACAATAATTAAAGTCACAATCCTATTTTATCCCTGAATGAGGTCTTTTTGATTCCATGCCAGACTAGCCTAGCCACTCTTAATCTATCTGATTTAAAACATTTACTGTAAATTGACATGAAGTGCAAACACTTTTATAGACTCTTTTTTATTTTCTACAACCCTATTAGAAATATCAATTTGGATGATCATTCAATCAGGGTGAGAACGGTTTTCCACAGTATGGCCTGATAGAAGAATAACAACAAAGCATTATCAATAAAAATGTATGAAACAACTTCTGCTAGTTAGTTTTACATCATATTGAATAAAACATTTTTATTCTCTCCAACCGTACTAATTAGTTAGATGGTGGTATAGAGATGTCATCATCCGCCTCATACCCTAACTCCTTTGGAGTTTACATGCTAAACGGCTAAATGGCCTCAGACAGCATGTTCTGCAGTAGGGGCTAATCTTGAATGCTATGCTCATTTAACATTTTAACTGCTGTGGGATTGTCCAATGTGTGATTGGACAATACTGGGCCTCTCTCTCTCCATGGATACGGGCTACAGTTGAAAACCATGCATTTAGTCGGTGGGAGATGGAAAATACTGACATAAATGACGCATGCCCATTTGGGGACTGACACCTGAAAATACTTGACTTACTTCCTCGTGTCTCTGAGAAACTGAGTTTGATTGTAGAAACAGTAGGACGTTCAGAAGGGGCGCTGTGCCTGGTCTATAGCCACTTCCGGGAAACCCTGCAATCACATATCTGCCCATGGTTCTGGTCGGCTCCCGGGGGCGCTTGCAACCGCGGCAACAGCTGTGAATTCAGACGATGTAATTGGCTGATGAAAGAGACATAATTGAATCTACTGATGTAGAAGGGCATCACACAAACTGTGTGTGTGTGTGTGTGTGTGTGTGTGTGTGTGTGTGTGTGTGTGTGTGTGTGTGTGTGTGTGTGTGTGTGTGTGTGTGTGTGTGTGTGTGTGTGTGTGTGTGTGTGTGTGTGTGTGTGTGTGTGTGTGTGTGTTGAACATCGCCTGCCCCAGCAAAATGCTTACCGACCAGATGACATTTAATTGAAATAGGACGTTTGCCACAGTCCAATCCTTCAGATTTTAATCTCATTTTAATAAAAGCTTGACTGCACACACACACACACAGTCGCACACAAACACCAGTATAAATACATTGTGTGCTTGTTATACAAGCACACGATGTATTCTGTCTCTTTGAACGATCAGTTGGGGGTTACTCTGAAGGTATGTCTTCAAGCTCTTCTCTGCTGCTAATTAACTTTACAGTTAAAACACTCCAGAAGTACTTTTAATTTCTTACTACCACAACTAGTATGGCCCAAGGCTTGGGGATTTTCCTGTTTCTCTCCTTTTCCATTGGCATTTATG
>NC_082393.1:20405871-20413371 GCF_031168955.1 Gadus macrocephalus
AACTGCTACCGACGAGCTGGCTGTCTCCTTACATGGTTGACTCTGCCATCAGTGTGTGAATGTGTGCGTGAATGGTGAATGTGAGGCAATACTGTAAAGCGCTTTGAGTGGCCAATACGGAAAAAAAGCGCTGTATAAATGCGGTCCATTTACATTTACATTCAATGGCTAGGAAGTGAAGTTCCTATAATCCGATAATTCTATTATCTGTGATCTGCCCTTGACATATTTCAAACAAATAACGTTCGGAAGGACTCTGATACTGAACTGTACCATACATTACAAGTTGTATACTTTCCTAAGAACACTATTCCCCTTCTTAAACAGTGAACCTACTCGTTGCTTTGCTTTTGAGCCCAACTGCCTACAAACTGCCATACCATTTATAATGTTTTCTTTATTTTATTTTCCAGTAAGGACCACAAATCCCATTCTCAAGGGACATTTGAATTCATAGAGATCTCTTGGTTATTTCTGAGTTGGAGCTCCAGTGTTTTTCTTGTTAGCTCGGATATCGATCCACCGCTTAAGCAATTAGTCTGAGCAGGCCTTTCATTTATTTATTTGTTCGCCTTATTATTATATTCTCTATGGCTGCGATCCGAGGTAAGCTCTAATGAAATGCTCTGGTATTGCCCAGAGTCAAAGACAGCAAATTGCTGTTTCTCATTTCCTACCCATTCTGGGCGAAGACCGAATCCCACCTCTGCCACCTTATTCGGCGCCAAAGCCATTAATGTATATGTGTGTTGCTCTGAATATTTTACACTTTTTTAATCGTCCACGTCTGCACGGGAGCCCTGAATTTCCCCCTCATGCATCTGTAATGTACAGTCCATTGTTTTCATGAATTCTTCTTCTTAAAATTCCATTCTTAAAAAAACATCCCCCATGTCGAGAAACAACCTCTCAAACATGTGCCTGTGTCTGTAATGGCCCCACGGTCCCGGTTTACCCACACACCATAAAATATGCTTCTACATTTGTTCCACTGTGTTTGCTTGGCTTGCCCATTGTTGTTTTACCGGATCGCTTTTGAATGTGTGGGATGAAAATGATGGGAGCACATTGTGGCTTGTCAGAGAGAATGCACACAGCTTGATCCTCCAAAGACGAGGGACCGTCCTGCTCTCCTCCCTCCAAAATGTCAGCCTTTGTCAGATCTTTGTCTCGCGGCAAATCCATCTCTAGCGATTGCACATTTTTTACGCTTGACATTTGGTTAGAGACGAGCATAGGGCAGGTGGGAGAGTGAGAGAGAGCGACGGAGAAGAGGGAGGAGGGTGTCACTTTATTTAATTACCCTGTGTCTCTGCATTGAGGAGGCTATTACAAGCTAATGACTGTTGTCAAGTCTGCCGCTTTCTTGTTGCCTCAAAGAGACGGAGATGCAAGGAAGTGTGGGGGGCAGCTGGAACCCAGTGGTCTTGCAGGCACACATCTACACACACGCGCACACACACACACACACACACATACATTCCCGCACAAGCACACACACACAAACACACATACACACACATACGCACGCGCGCGCACACACACACACACACACACACACACACACACACACACACACATACACACACACACACACAGACACACACACACATACACATACACACTCATAACCGACATACGCGCACGCGCACACACACACACAGACACATGCACAAACACACGCACACACAAACGTCCGTTGTTACATGAATTAATAGCACAGTTTGCATCTCTAGATTGATGGCAGACACAAGCTTACACTCACACAGACACACACACACAAACACACACACACACACACAAATGCATACACACACAAATGCATACATGCACAAAAACTCTTTAGAACATCCATGCTAAGTCACAGTTGCTTCTGTGCACAAACACGATTATGCACACGACACAAATCATCTCTCATACACAACACTACGAATGTACAGGCTGTATGCCAATGCACATCTCTGCATGTATTTATGATACAAACACATACAGTGGAAAGTACATGAACTGTATGGGATAAACATGTTGCGTATGCATGCCACACACCACACCACACCACACACACACACACACACACACACACATACACACATACACACATACATACACACACACACACACACACACACACACACACACACACACACACATACACATGCACACACACACACACACACACACACACACACACACACACACACACACACACACACACACACACACACACACACACACACACACACCTACACACATACACACATAAATACTCACACACATGCATACATGCACACATACATACGCATACACACACACACACCCGTCCGTTGTAACATGAATTAACAGCACAGTTTGCATCTCCAGATTGATAGCAGTACTTGAGCCATGCCGAGCGAGAGAACGTTCATGGTCATTTTTCACACATTGTCTCCCTCAAACGGACATAATTAATTTAGGTATTGACAGACTCATTGCCTGCTCAGGCGGCGGTGCTCACTGCTCTTAAGTGGCAGCGGTAGAAAGGAGAAGAGAGAGGAGACGGCCTGAGCGTTCTAGTCAGCTAATGAAGCAGGAGTAAGGATTGTTTTCCCCCTCTCTTGTTTTTCCTTAGAGGCGCAAGTGTGTGGGAAACTAATCACTCTCCCGCGTCATTCGATTGATCCGTGCGAAAACTGAATAAGCAGAGTTTTAATGGGAAGTGACAACGGGTCTCAATCGAGGTGCCGCAGGACACTCTCTGTCTCCGCCCGGATTCACGCCCCCCCCCCCCCCCCCCCCCCCCCCACCACCATCGCCGAAATGGACACAGGCCCGTAGAAGGAAAGGCAAGAGGCTAGTCTGTCTTGGAAAAGTAAAAACAATCATGACAGCGTACGTCGGTGTTCTAAATCAATAGACGAATTTGTTGATTAGCGACGTTGATAGAGTGAATGCAGTGAGGAGGCAGGTGGACGTTTTGACTCAATAAAGGGTGTCATTAATCGCTTAAAGGGCCAGTGAACCAAGAACCAACTCTTTCAGATGGAATTTGAACCATAAGAGATTTAAAAACATGTGTTTCAGGTTGAGAGTTTTTGAAGGAGAGGGTCATTTTATCCCATGGTTAGGTTTCCGGGAAGTCTAACCCTTGGATCTGGGTATTATATAAATTGCTGAAAATATCAATAATTTGCCGTCCAATCAAACCGTGGCGTTACACAATAAGTTTCCATAAAAACTTGCAGACACGGAAGGCAATTGCTGCCCAGACGGAGCTCCACATGTCCACACAAACCTTGCCGACGTTGCCCCTTGGTCGTGAAGTTAGAGTGCCTTGGAAGAGGCACTCAGACGTCACAAAAAAAACGCCACCACCGTTCACAGCTGAGTGGAGCATTCACATCGTGTTTTACAGGAAAATTGGGGACTTATTTCAGTAATAGTGATACAATTAGATAGATTCTAATGATGATGAACATATAAGACAAATGACCATGTTTAAAACAAAATAAAAGTGGTTTTGGGGTTCACTGGCTCTTTAATGAACGCCCTGTTTTGACTGGTACTAAATTGATATGAAAATGCATCTTGGGCTATAAGTTCCAGGAAGGAGGGGTGGGGGGGGGGGGGGGTGGGGGGGATATCGCCATGGTTACGGCCCACACCAACCTTTATATACTTTTAGCTTTTAGCTAGTATGCGTTGTCGAGTATGAGGGGTTTAATGAGGGATGCTGGATATGAAATACACCACACAACGTGGCCCTAGATAAGAAGCTTACCCCTCTGGGACCTATCAATGTTAACTGCTCACCAGATGGAGTTCCCCACATCCACAAAGCATAGAAGTAACATTCATTAACTGGTTGGCGGAGACTGGCAAAAACATAGCATTTTACACTGTTTCTTTTTCGAAAAACACGCTTTTCGTTTAAATAACAGCGACAAAAGATCAAAGACTAACACATTTACAACCAAAATAAACAAAATGATTGGTTCGCTGGCTCTTTAAAATACACAGTAAGAAATACTAACAATTTGAGCCACTGGACCTGGAATAAATAAACTCGGCCAAACCCAGACAGCAGCAGACTACAATACAACGAAGGTATAAAATGGTTGTTTACCTGCATTTTGAGTGATAAACATGGAGCACAGAGCAGCTCACCATAGCTTAAGACTCAGCACATTGCAAGGGGGGCAAGTGAATCGTGCCAATAAACACATGTGCATGTGTAAGGCATTTATGGAAATGAGCGGAGAAGGGGAACGGTACCAGGGACAGCTCTTCTGCACCAGCGGTCAGGACCACGGACAGCACCCTGCGTGGCTCTTCATGTGGGTGACATGACTGTAGATGTGGAGTGAAGCAGATCAGACTGCTTGAGGGTTGAGATTGGGCACAGGGGGAAAACTGCAGCCCAGGTTTTAGGGTCAGACACAGGATTAACCCCCGACACACCAAAACACAGGCCAACTGACATCAACAATGTTTGCTTCAATAAAAAAAAAACGATTTAAACACTTTTTTTATGTAGACAGATGTGGACTAAATCCCAATTTTTGAATCAGAAAGGATGTTTTGCTGTGAGTACATTCTTCCCTACCTATCCTTTCGTATCCAGTCAGGCACACACACACACACCAATATAGGAAATGCTATAGTCAAACATCTTGACCTTAATATCTCCAGTCAAGGATGTCTTTGATCCTTTTCAATGAGGGATAAAGAAAAAGAAATGTATTGTATATAGCTATTTCTGTCAGAGTGTGCAGTTGTTGGGGTCCATTTTGATGTTTTGAGGTCCTCAATGTGGGCTGTACATCATATCGGGTATAAAAGTACTGGCTGCTCACTGTTCATCCTCTGGGATTTATTCCTCAATCCCTTTTGATGCAGGGAATACACCATCTTGAACCGTTGGGCCTGTCTCACTCCTCATCGTATACATCCCTCTGCTCCCGTATCTATATCTCCCATTCTAGCTACCACTTCTCACTTCACTTCATCTTGCTCTGCTTCACTGTGTTTTGGGTTTCTGCACCTTTACACATTCAGCCCATGGCTCATTTTCTCTTGTTCCTCCGTCAGCCTCTTTTTCTCCTCTCTCGTTGTCTCTTTAGTCTCCCCTCCTCTCTCCTGCTCTTCGCTCCTCTTCCCTACTCCTTTCAGAGCTATAAATTAAAGATGAGAACAAAGTCATTATGTGTGTGTGGTCTGTGTAAGAAAACGATAACAACAAACATGTTGGAATAAGAGCGTAAAGTAGGGGCTGTATTGAGGGAAGGAGCCAGAGTGAGCATCCACATCAAACACTCATCACTTCCAAAAATAATCCAAAAAACGATGCAAGATTCCTTCCCATTGCCATGTTCTTGCCGATATGAATATGGATGGATGCTGCACCAATGGATACCTATGGAGACCTTGACATTTTTTTCTCCTCCTCTTATCTCTCTCCCCCCACCACCCATTCTTCCTCATCTCCCAGTGGACCCAGCTCCCTGATTTTTTTCGCTCTGTTCATTGTCTGTTCTGCAGACGTGTGCAGGTTCCATTGATTCTGGGACGGGGAGGCCTGAGCCACCTCCCATCAGTCTTAGCGTCCTACCAGTCTTAGGAAGCTAACACCTGGTTGCGTCCTACCAGGTTTTATTAGGGTGCTCGTCTCTAATTGGCCAACCGCTTGGTTCACCTCTTTGTTGTTAAGAAACGGATTGTTATCGTCAGTCAGTGTTGAAGATATTTGCCAAGGTAAAAGAAATACGTGAAGATGACACTTGAATAAACGTTGATATTTTATATACGTTTTAGAAGGGTCAATCATTCTTGAATGAGGTGCAGCATGAAGAGAGACTGAGAGAATGTAAAGCCAGGGTAATATCGCTGACTACATGCTCGGTCAAAAATAGAGGAAAATGCTTTAAAAGCCTTCTCAGGGAACCATGAGGCTTGTTTCACAGCATTATTCATTGAATCATTCATAAATGAATGAGTTTGAATATCCAAGTGCACCCAAAAAACAGCTATACGTCATATGTTTCAAAGGATTTTAACAAATTTAATTTCTTGGTGGTCTTAGTAAACATAATCAGTCTGGTGAAATATCCTGACACACAGTGCTTAAATATTATTTAAATAATCCCTTTTTTTTGCATATATAAGTTAGTGTTCCGCGTGTTGGAGGGCCTGAGGTGCTGGAGGGGAGATAATCATATTCTTTTTAAAATATTCTTTGTCCTTGGTAGGGATAATGGCAGAGAAATACTGTTTTGAGAGCTGCGAATGCTCTAGATAACATTTATATAGTGTGTTCGCTATGTATTGTACATAGCAACACGTATTTATCACCGAGCAACCTTTTACATGAATGCTGCATGAGTAGCTGAATACCGACTCGAGGAAGAGCATACTTTTGTGTCATGTATGATGTTATATAAAACGTAAGATACAACACCGTAGAGTTCACCCGTGATGCTTGCTGTTGGTCCGCGTGGGAGGTGGATACATGCAGATGCTGAAGGCTTGGACGGTGAACACAAAGGCTGTCTTGGTATGCATTGTGAAACCAGTGAAGATCACCATTTACTCAAGAAGTTATTGTTAACAAACAGAGTTAACATAATATACTTTCCAGTGTTTCCCCCAGAAAATGTCTTAGTCAAGGCGGTCAAGGAGCGCGGGAGGGAGGGGGGGCCTCCGTTTCAATTCCACCCACTCCAAAAGTTTGATGGCACGACCATTGTTGTAACAGTATTACTGATGCATTTTTGATCTTTTTTTTTTACACCTGATGAAAGTATGTTTTCTTTCCCTACGAGAATTGTTTTACTTTGCTAATGCAAAATAATTAAAAAATATATCAAAAAAATTAATATACATGTATATATATATATTTTTTTTTATATAAAATGGTAGTCAAGGCGGGGCCCTATTGTTGTTAAGGCGGCCGCCTTAACAACACAGTACTGGGGGAAACACTGCTTTCTATAGTCACTTCAGGCCTTTCCTCCAGACCACTTATTATAATCTAAATGTCTACATGGAAATAACATACTTAATATATATAATAATGGTGGAAAAACGGAAATAATAACCACCTCTTTAAATGATTCATTATGCATTTATTTAACATAATTGAATATGTTCTATTTGTTCTGCCGCAGTAGAGAGTGACCTCTGAATGTCTTGACCCTACGACATGAGGAGTCCTATTTTCATAATCCCATTAGCAATCCCATACTATTGATACAGTTCCTAGCCCTGTGTTCCTATGGGTGGTTTTTTTTGGCTTTAAAAAAAGGGATACTTGTCTCTCATTGATGAGAAGGTAAGCTGACCGGTGTGTCTTTAATAAAGCACCTACATGAAGAAATGCAGAAGTACAGGCAAACAAAAATAGCACCACATGGGTTTGGGCTCTTGTATTGGCATGCCAATGCACGACATATCCTAGGCCAATCGCTGTGGCGATTTAGCCTCTGCTTTGTTGCCGTGACTACTGAGTCACTAAGGAGGAAGAGG
>NC_082393.1:20415871-20453371 GCF_031168955.1 Gadus macrocephalus
TGCTCATGCCTCAAAAAAAAGCCTTGGCGTAGAGGCCCCAGTCGCTGTTACAGCTAAATATCAGCTGGATTGCTTTTTAATATAAATGCGGTCAATATTCTTAGAAATGCAATACTACGATGTGGCCTGGCCCCCGCTGAACCCTCCTTAAAAGAAACACAGTGGCTGACGACTATACAGCGTTACTGTTGTACTGCCCGGGTATCGGCTCGGATAGCACGGTGGGGTAATTAAAGCAAAACGAATAAAAATGAAACCCGGGGTCACACCAGCATCCGCCGTAACCATAAGTCACTCAATGGATCCGATTGACTGGCTTTGTTCGTCCGTGTGTGTGTGTGTGTGTGTGTGTGCGTGTGTGTGTGTGTGTGTGTGTGTGTGTGTGTGTGTGTGTGGGGGTGGGTGGGGGGGGGGGGGGGGGGGTGTGTGGGTGGATGGGGGTGAGTGGGGATACTGTAGTCGAAACACTTGTGCACAGAAATATGATGGTGATCAATCGGCGGAGGGAGGAGGTGGAGGTAGGGAGGGGGCGCCCGATCTATACCGCCGTGCGTTCCAACAATGATTTCCTGCCCGGCTTTTAATGTATCTATAGGACAGTTCGATGTGGGCTGCCCGGGAAGAATTCTATATTTCTGCCCGATTAACTACTTAATCATATTGTAGTGGGGTGCAGTGCAGTGGCGTGGGTGGGGGAAGGCATGTGAAGAAAGTAGAAATCCATACCCATTTCACGTTTTGCCGTTCATTCCCCACCGTATCTCAGGTCGTCGGTGAGACAGTAGGGAGGGATCGAGAGACAGAGGAAGGCCATGGAGTGGAGCCAGAGAGAGAAAGAGAGAGAGTGGGACGAGAGACAGAGAAAGATAGAGGGACAGCGAGTGGGAAGAGAGACTGAGAGAGATAGAGGGCAGAGTAGAGCAGGTGAGTGAGAGAGAGAGAGAGAGTGATTACGATGGAGGGAGAGAACACGAGTCAGATGAAATTTAGAACAGGATATGAAGAGTGGATAGAGAGAGAGAGAGAGTGAGTGAGTGAGAGAAGAGGGATCGACTGCAATGAACCATGGGAAAATATGACCACACGTATTTGTCGAGAGAGAGAGAGAGAGCGAGAGGCAGAGAGAGAGAGAGGCAGAGAGAGAGAGAGAGAGAGAGAGGCAGAGAGAGAGAGAGAGAGAGAGAGAGGCAGAGAGAGAGAGAGGCAGAGAGAGAGAGAGAGAGAGAGAGGCAGAGAGAGAGAGAGAGAGGCAGAGAGGGAGAGAGGCAGAGAGAGAGAGAGAGAGAGGCAGAGAGAGAGAGAGAGAGAGAGGCAGAGAGAGAGAGAGAGGCAGGGAGAGAGAAATAGAGGCAGAGAGAGAGAGAGAGAGGCAGGGAGAGAGACAGTAAAAAGGAGGGAGAGAGGGGTGCGAGAGGCCGAGGGAGACAATGGGGGACAGTGCGGGACAATGGCAGCGATAAGGAAAGAGTGATTGGCTGTTAATGACCACACTTTGTGCACCACTAATTAAGGTTTCTCTGGTAATTTGATAGCCCATTACACACCTTAGGGCCATAGAGGTTGGGGGCATTCTAGCGCCCCCTAAAAGGACAACAGACGCACACGCAGACATACACACGCAAACCCATATAAAGGTACAGGCACATATACACAAACACACACACACACACACACACACACACACACACACACACACACACACACACACACACACACACACACACACACACACACACACACACACACACACACACACACACACACACATTTCCACTATCCCCGGGTATTTCCTGTCTTGCAACGACCCCATTCCTACCTAATTCTCTTGTTCTGCTGTTTTCTTGTCATTTTCTTAGTTTTTTTCCACTACTTTCAATTTCTAGCTTTCCTTTTGTCTCCCTGTTCTTCCATTTTGTATTTTTCTCTTACCTCTTATTATTTTGTTCCCTTGCCAAGTTAGTGGAGCGTTGTGAATATACATTGGTTAAAGGAATTGAGGGAAAACATATTCATACTTTAATGTCTTTAAAAACATTCATTTCAATGTAGCTGGCAGAATATTCTGGTTTGCTTTTGGGTGTATAATTCATTATTTTGTTCCCTATCACACACTCACGCACGCACTTTTCCTGTTTCCTGTTCTGTTAATGAGAAGAGCCGACATTGTGTCATTCTATTGTAATGTTCTTTCCTTTCTATTCTTCTCCCTTTAATGTATTTGCCAGCGTCTGCTCTGTCGAATCTCTCAGCGCTAGAATATTTCACATTACCAACATCTCGAGTGCTTCTTTCCCTGTAGGACTAAGTCTCAATCCTTAATAATATTTGTCCCTCCATCCGCCCTCTAACAGCATTTAGCTGCTGTCAGGTGTATAATTACTTCATTGGTGTTGAAAGTAAGTTAACAAATGTATCTTCAAAAGCTTCCAACACAGATCATTTGTATTTGAATCTCGGCTTAAAAGGAGTCAAGAATATATTAATTATTATATGACAATAATTGTGTAAACTTTCAAATGTGCAATCTGATCACATTCAATAGTTATCTTCAAATATGCAAATGAAAAATAACAAAAAATAAAATAAATAAATAAATTCACTTAGGATCGTAATTAACAATCATTCACTGGGATACATATTTCTTTTGATTTGATTTAGTAATTTACTTGGTTTAGGCACCAAATTATTATTATATATCTGTTTAATCTTGTTGGTGCAGTAATCCCACAGTAACTAATTTGCTGTCGTGACTGGTCCTGGCAAAGAACCATATTGATTATCTCGGCAGAACTCAGCAGAACTCTCTTTCCTCTTACTCTTTTAGTTGAGTGTTTTTTTTTTGGTTTAGTTTAAGGCTTTTTCTTTGTTCTGAAAGAGAGCTCAAAGGTGATTCATCATTGTGTGCACGGCTGGGTGAACTCGTGCTGCTGTATTGGTGAATCGGTCCATTGGACTAACCAAGGAATGGGGAAATAATGGGTCAATAAGCATACATTAAGGGGGGTGGACTGGAATACATAGTGATTACCAAGAGGGAAAAACCCCCACTCCTTTTCATTGTAACTATATATATATATATATATATATATATATACAACAATTCTCACATGTGTATGGTTATCTCGAGTACCTTTTTTTCCTGCCCTCTCAGATATCGTGTTAGTCACCTCTTGCTCTTGAAGGGCAGGTGTGATAGTAATGCAAAGATGTGTTGCTCTTTCTTTTCTAAGGAGGCTGTAAACATGATGAAAATCCCTCACCCGTTCGAGAGACATTGACCTTCGAGAACAACTGTCATTTGTTAGTGTTGACTAAAGACATGATAATGATCAGTATATCAGTACAACCTGAAGATCGTCCTGTTACACATCAGGAAAGTCAGCGTGAACCTGCCAAGTAGTGCCACAACCCAGTGCAATTTGCTAGTCTTTGACTATCGTACTATTTCTGCCAGTGGGAAGATGGCGGTATTAGGAAATATATTGTGGACTGCTGCTTCATTGATTGAGCCTATGTTGATTCAAATGGCTCATTTGTGAGCTACAGCCAGGGTTCAAGAGAAGGAGGTGGGTATCAATTAGGCAGGCATGGCTGCTGATCCCATTGATGGATATGCAAACAGAGGGGATTGATTCCTCCTTTATGCTGTGCCGTAGCCTTTTTCCTTTCTCAAAGCCCCCGCAAAATGGACGGCACCGGGCCCCCCATTACTCACATCAAAGCAGCACAGTGTGGCGGTGCTATGGGGAGGCAGGGGAGAGGGGGGCGCGTTGTGTTCAAGCGCGAAGAGGGGCTAACGCACCACGGACACGTTTTTGGCTCCTATTTTCGTTCCAGCCTTATTTCTGACTGTGTGTTTTGAATCTGTTTCGTATTTTTGGAGAAGATAAAACGTGGCGGACATTGGGAATTGAGCCACGTGAACCAAACTCAAAAGAAAACTTTGAATTGTGACCGCTCAAACCACGCGTTTGAAGGATGAGAGGAAAGCGAGACAACAACCAGACTGACGGAAGCAGGAAATTGCTCGGTCTATTGCTCGTGCTCGAGCTGTGACCTTGAGCAACACTTCCTCCTCCACATGCGGGGGGATGCTAACACCCAGCACCACACTGGGTCTCCCTCTTCCAAGACAACTCTTCTTAAATGCTTAATGAGGCCTCGCACAGAGTTTCACATGCTTAACTGGGTTAGCTGAGAAGTGTTATACTTCCTGGGCTCAAGCTGTGTTTTCGCCACGACAAGGACAAAAATAAGACGAATCACAAATAAAAGCCCAAGAAAGTGTCCACATTTACAACACCAGCAACTACAGCCTTCAATCTTAACTCGATTATACAAACTTCTTTCAACAAAACTAAAAAAGCTTGAAGGGAAATACTAAACCGAACCAAATGAACGTAATAAAACACCCATCCAGCCAACAAATATTCATAATCCGCGTCCATACATTTACTTTGTGTTCAAATGTTGAGATCTGTAGATGGTGGGCCACCACTGCCCACGCTTTTAATTTGCAAATCCAGGTCTGAGGTGCTGGCAGGCTCCCCTGTGAGATGTGCCAGGCTTACGCAACCTCGCCCACCCAGTGCAATTACTCCCCTCAGGCGGCTCTTGTAATCAGGACTGTGGCATCGGGGCCGGTAAAAGAAAGGAATTAATGTTTGCATAAATAAATAAAAAGCATTTTGCATACTCTGCTAAGTCATTGGCTACGCTCCTCCTCCTCCTCATTCGTTGTACCTCCTTATGTGTGCTAGCGAAGTCGAGCTCCTGTTTTTCTTCCGGTAACAGTTGGCCGTTGCTCGGGAACACCGCCTTCTGATGCATAAGTGAGCGCACACTCGCACACACACATGCGCACACACAAACACGCACACAACACCAAGCCCACCCATGCAGGCCAAAAAAACGGCATGTATACATAATCATTAGCACACGTCGCCTTCTCCTCTTTCCAACTACTACGTGTTCTTTTCTCAAACAAACCATTAGACCCAGCCGTACATTTTGTGTGTGTGTGTGTGTGTGTGTGTATGTGTGCGTGCGTGCATGCGTGCGTGCGTGCGTGCGCGCGTGTGTGTCTGTGTGCGTGCGAACATGCATATGGCTGTATACGGAACACAGGAAATCCTGGTGACCAAAAGTAAGACATTGCACCTGTGTATAATTCCTTACTTAAATTCCCCAAACTTGTGTGCAATTTGTGTGTTTTTTTTGGATGACACATGTATATAATCTGCTTTATGCAGCCCTCTTAGTCAGGTCTCTCTTGAAATTAGAGATTTCATTCTCAATGAGAATTTTACCTGATTGCATAGTTGCATGGTTAAATAAAAAGAAAAAAAAAAAGCGATGTGAGCGAACTACGAAGAGCAGAGTAAGCCCGTGTCCCCCCCCCATTTCTAAACAGGGGGCGCACAGCGAGTCAAGGTGGACTATTCCTTCCCATGGCTGGTTTGTCAACAGGATTTTTGAGAGCTCAGCTATCTAATCTGCTATTGATTTTGAATACCAACTTTTTTAGTGACTCCACCCCAACCCCCTACACCGCTACCCCCCCTACACCCCTACACCCCTACCCCCCTACACCGCTACCCCCCTACACCCCTACACCCCTACCCCCCCTACACCCCTACCCCCCTACACCCCTACCCCCCCTACACCCCTACCCCCCCTACCCCCCTACACCGCTACCCCCCTACACCGCTACCCCCCTACCCCCCCTACCCCCCCTACCCCCCCTACACCCCTACACCGCTACCCCCCTACCCCCCTACCCCCCCTACACCGCTACCCCCCTACCCCCCTACCCCCCCTACCCCCCCTACCCCCCCTACACCCCTACCCCCCCTACACCCCTACCCCCCCTACCCCCCTACCCCCCTGCACGATGGGCCGCCAAACTCCGTCTCCCTATCTCTTTCATTTCCAGCGCAAAGCAAATCACTTCCAGAGTCTTTTCCAAGCGTCCCCCACAGCAAGTGTTGATTTAAGGCTGTAGAAAGGGCCCGGGCCTGGGACGGAGAGATGAAATATTGATGAAAAGCTAAATGTGAGATTTGTAGCGTGACATCAAAGGCATCTGCTTCAGTGGCGCAGAGAGAGAGAGAGAGAGAGAGAGAGAGAGAGAGAGAGAGAGAGAGAGAGAGAGACAGAGACAGAGACAGAGACACAGAGAGAGAGAGAGAGAGATAGAGAGAGAGAGATAGAGAGGGAGAGAGAGAGACCCCCATACAGACATTAACATAAACATTCATACATAAAGCCATTCATAACCTACACACACATTGATCATTCAAATGTACATGAAAGCGGCATATATATTTTGCTTCGTTGCTTTCGCGTTTTCATAAGGAAGGATGGGAGGGAGGGAGGGAGGGAGGGAAGAAGGGAGGGAGGAAGGATGAATGGAGGGGAGGGAGGAAGGAAGGATAGAAGGAAGAGCTCACACAGCCGGCAGACTGTAGTGTCTAAGCATTCTTCTACTGAGCAGGATTTGTAGTCTCAAAGTATTTTCCTATCAAATATTCTCAAGGGTCATAGATTATCATGTTTATGGGTCACATTTATTAAATACCATAAAAACTTAAGAAGGGAGTAAAGAAAGAAAAATAATGAATTAAGTACATTTTGGGTGAGACCACCATGACGTTAATACACTTTCTATATTTTACTCTGCCACAAATTAATTAAATATTCACAAATCTTTCTTTTTTATTGTTGACTCTGAATGCTCTCTTCACATTGGATATTTGCAATTTATTATGCCTGTAGGTCGGGTCGCATGGCCGTCCTCTGCTATTTCCAGCACTTGGTCTATTTCAAGGTCTTTGGGCATATATACAAGCACAACATGTGAAGTTAAGAAAAAGCACTATTCACGACAAGACCAAACATCTCAGTAAGAGAGAGAGAGAGAGAGAGAGAGAGAGAGAGAGAGAGAGAGAGAGAGAGAGAGAGAGAGAGAGAGAGAGGAGGCGAGAGATGGGGAGAAAGGAGGAGAGAGAGAGACGTTCAGTCCTGTCCGTTAGAAGTGAGAGGCCCTATACCATTAGATCTGCCGTTAAACGTAAATAAGAAACCAAAAAAAAAGGTAGACCAGCACCTGTCCCTCCCACCGTCTTCTCCATGGCCCATAACCCACCCAAGCCCCATCCAGGCCCCACCCTGCCCCTCTGCTAATGCTGCCTTTATCCCTCCCAGCATGCTAATGCAGCGCCGGGCTATATGTTAATGTTGCACCACAGCTCTTTGAAATTGAAATTATGTTAAAATAGGCGCAGAGCGTGTGCTGCACTGTTTTCTGGCCCCACTGGGGCCATAGGGCCCTCTCTTTGAACCCCTTTTCTCTCTACTTTCACACATACACACACACACACACACACACACACACACACAGGGGTATTTTTTTCCCGGCATCATTGAACTCCCCAGAGTTGTAGCGATTAAGCAGGAGCAGATCTGAGGTGCCGTCTTTCGGTACATTTGCATTCATGCAGGAGAACGTATGTGTGTGTGTGTTTGGGGGGATGTTTATGTGTGTGTGTGTGTGTGTGTGTGTGTGTGTGTGTGTGTGTGTGTGTGTGTGTGTGTGTGTGTGTGTGTGTGTGTGTGTGTGTGTGTGTGTGTGTGTGTGTGTGTGTGTGTGTGTGTGTGTGTGTGTGTGTGTGTGTAGGTGGTCGGTTTCTGTATTGGCGCCGGCTTGTATGCCGTTTGTAGAATCAGACTTTCTTGAATTACTTGCCTTCTCAATTTTCTGCAACTCGCTTCCACACACACAAACACACATATTGTCCACACTTTTTTTGGATACAAATGCGTCATATTTTCTGCCACGTAGACAGACAAACAAAGCCACAAACAGACCAAGAGATGTAGCAAATACCTTCCACCATCACACCCACAACATCACTCAAGAGCTCCACACCGACTCAGAAAACAAACCATCAGACTTTATTATTGCAAACTTTTGTTAAGGTGCGTTGATGTCAAAAGCTATGAACAAACTTTTGACAAGAGAATGTGATCTATGAAGCGGAGTGTGTGGGGGTGCACTAAAGGCAAGACGCTGAGCCGTAGGAAGAGTTAAGAGAACAGGAAGGAAATACAATGAGGGATAAGAGAGAGAGAGAGAGAGAGAGAGAGAGAGAGAGAGAGAGAGAGAGAGAGAGAGAGAGAGAGAGAGAGATCGACCCCTAGGGCTCTTTTCTCGTAAGACCATAGCAACAGGATTCCTAATGAGAGTATATACTGTTCCACCAGACTCTCTTTTCTGCTTTGTGAAATTAAAGACTTGGTATGTTTAATTAAAAACACCTCAATCAGGAGTTGGCAAAGGTAAGCGAACCCAGCCTCAATGTGAATAACTCCCCCACACTAATTCCTAACGAAATTGACAAAACTATATGGTATGTCCTATACATATAACAGTACTAAAAACAGTTGAACCTTCAGCCATAGCATGGCTTTTCTAACGGATTTTCCTCTGTGAGTTGCACTTTCTTTAAAAAGACGGTGAGAAGATGCTTACCTTATCTAGCTTGTTTAATGAGTGCACTGCAATTGCTGAGGCAGGTCGTCAAAAAAAAGTTTCGTTTCGAAAAGAAGCATGTTTGTTTGTCTGTTTGTGTTTGTTTTTTTGTTGGTCTTGTTTGTTAGTTTATAAAAAAGTGGCTACAGGTCATTTCAATGGATAGGTTGAAGAACAGATAGTCCAGTTGCAGCTCAGGCAGATAGATCTTCAATGGCTTGTGAAATATATGATTGACTCCTGAAAGTAAGGGACCCTTCTCTACAGTTGCGTTGGCAGGGAAAAGAGCCATGTTTTCATGAGCAATTGCTGAGCCGGTCTAGTAGATAGTGTTGCGAGGCGAATTACCAGACTAGGCGAGCGGAGTGAACTTGCCGTGTGACTTTGAATATGTGTGGTCAACCAACCTTCCAAGCCTTCAGAAATGAAGTGTAAAAGGCCAACACACAATGTAGTCCCAACTGCAAGCCTAATGATGAAATAATGAACATGATTTCAGTGTTTATTTACTTTATTTCAGGGTTCAGGCTAATATTGGCTGATTCTCAAGTCACCATTTTTTTTTGAGTCCATCTTAATCTCTATTGTTTGAATTAACCTGAGTATTTGGGTATAGGCCGTACAGCTAACAAGGAACAGGATCAGGAAACCCCTCTGTTTGCAGTTCATTATGCAGTACAGTATGTAACATTTGAGTGCGGTAATAAGCGAACGCATTCTGACTATTAAGCATGAGAAGAGTCATTCAATGTCATTGTATTAAATAAGAATGACCTACTTAATCAAGGGTCAATCAAGTCAATGTGTTGTGCCTGTGAGGGCACACTAGCAGCATGAGTCCCGCTTGAATCGCCATCTTGAATCGGTGAGATAGACAGTTTACAAAGGCGTGTGGATCTGAAGATTGCCTCCACTCCCAGCAGAGGAGGAGACACTTTACGCTGTTGACCGGTCCTCAAAAGTCACTGTCCTTCATCCGGCATTTTTTTTGTACAATGCTGTTCTGTGTCGAAGAAAAGTGTGGAATTAAATGGAATAACCTCCAATATCTTCTTATGAAAAAAGTGGCTAAATTTTGATGGCAGTCTCTCCCACTTGGGTAGAAAATTGCTCAGAGAAAGAAAATCTTCATTTTTCTGAAGGTTCTTACTTTTTTTCGAAAAAAAAAAGCTTGCAATCAACCTGGAATGCCTCTACTATCGATTGTTTTTTAGGGCCGACAGCTTGGTGGCTATGGGTTGTTCATAAAGGGGCAGCATGAAATACAACGGACTCTGAGTCTTAAATTCAATTCAATCTGGAATGAGAGGAACGAGAATTGCCTGGAATTGGAGGCAATTCAATTCATGGTGAATGTTGTTCGATCACATACATGTCACACAGTGGGCACATCTGTGCATTTCACATGTGCTGTAGAGTGTGCCAACGGTCTACGTAGTTAGCCTGGCTAGTATAGAGTCACATTCATCCAGCCGCTTCAAAATAAGTGTTTGGAATGAACTATTTGCGATTTACTGAACAAACCACATATTTTCTTCGTTAAGCCCAAGGTTCTTCACAGTTAGAGTCTGTCTTTTCCTTACTATGGAATAAAGGTAAACGTTAGGAATAGCGAATCTATTTGATAAGGACTTATCCTAAGGTTCTTTGCAACAATACAAGCGCTATGTATTTGAGACATAACATTACATTATACGTCTTGATGGTAGAAGATGTAGTGGGCCGAGGCTAGAAAACCTGATTGGAGTCATGATGAGAGTGGTATTGCAGAGATTTAGTTTTCAGGGGGAGAAAGGCACTGGTCTCCGTATTGAGCTGAGAGAAATACTGGTGTTCTCAGACGAATGGAGACGGAACCTCCTCATCTTACCTCGTGCGAACGGTCAGTTGAATACAATGGCACTGAAATGTTAATCCAGGCAGCAGGGACACATTGTCAGAGACACACTTGTGGAAATAAGCTAAAAGTCAAATCCATTTTTTAAGTGTGCGTCTGCGAAAGTCTGACATTCCTATCCTTGTGTGTTTTGTGCGTGTGTGTGTGTCCGCTAGGTGCATGCGTGTGTGTTAAGGTACACCATATGTGTTAACATACATGCAACACACAGTAGGAGGAGCATTGCCAATGACTTAGCAGAGTATGCAAAATGCTTTTTATTTATTAATGCAAACATTGTGTGTGTGTGTATGTGCCCTAACAGTCACCTCATTGTACATGCCGCAAGCAATGTCTTCCCTCAAAGTGCCAGCATAAATCCCTCTTAATCCCCCAAAAACTGTCTTTCAATTCATTTCATCTGCCCTTAGAAGGTTGAAGAGTCTCTATCTTATATAAACAGTTCACTTTTACTTGGAATATCTCAAAAAAGGTTTAATTTTTATCCGCCAACTCAAAAAGTGTATGTTGTTATTTCTTTGTGTTCTGGATTATAGAGTTCAGCATAGCATTCAGGGTTTAGGTGAAACACAACAGAACAGTAAGGACTTTGCCTTTTACGTTGGTATGTGTGTGGCATGTGTGTACTTTGTGTTCCTTCATTCAAGTACATTAAAGAGTCCAAGCACGCATCAATCTCCCAAGTGAAAATACACATCAATTGTTTGTTTTTCATTGGAAGAAAAGTATGCACACACACCCGCCCACACAAAAATAGAATGTCACAATAAAACAACATTCCCGGTGCTTGCATTTGGAATAAATGTGCGTCTGGGTGGATTCATGGCCTCACTTGGCCCCTCCGGTTCAACATCTTCCAGCTAGCCTCGGGCACGGCCCCCCCTGTGGGAAGCCCTGCTTAGGCTCGTTCTGCTCTCATTTGGCCCGGTGCCCGGAATGCTAATGCCCCTAAACCTTAATGGACATTTCATTTAATAATCGGTGATTGATCGTCGTTGATAATGATGTTTAAGCTGTAAAATCTCAGCCACAGAACACACCTGATCGATAACTGGAGTGGTGGGGGGGGGGTGAGATTTAGCTGAAAGCCGGGGCCTAATAATGGCAGCATCTCGTTAACATTGCATCTGGTCAATATCACGTCTCCTCTATTTGTCTTGTGGCCTTCATTGCAGTCCTGCTGATTACAAGTTGGTATTAATGGTCTTTACTTTGTTGGAGAATTTCCTCTGTTTTGGGAATGTTGGCCTTTTCTTGGATCCTATTTTATACACATGGTTGTGTTCTCTCCTATGCATTAAGTCTTTCACTTATGAGTTGCTATTCAAACTTATAAAGCGAAATAACATTTTGCATCGTTGTTTGTCCCTGATTGGTGCAATTCATTGGATTGAAGCATCCAACTTAATCACATCCTGCCAAAAGCCTCAACCAATGTGCTCTCTGGATACATGCGAGATTTACGTTGTAATGAATTTGCCTCTGCATCTTTTCTCTGCCTCTTTTAAATTGCAAAGGGCCCTTATTTCCGCTCGGTGCTCAGTGTGTTGGTGTGGTGCTTAGTTACACCTGACGTGTGCCTGATGTGGCTGTGGAGATAGGGTGGAGATGTTTGCTCTTCTGTGCACGTAAACAAGAGGACACACACACGCGGACATACACACGCACGTACGCCGACACACACAAACACACATGCTCACATGTGGACGCACGCAGACACACACAAACAAACATAAACACACACACATGCTGACACACGTAGACACACACATTCAAAGTATGTCTTTGTACCTAATGAGCTCCTCACCATCCCGGGATTCAAGGAGAATGTCAGCTTTCCCGGGATCCCGCATCCACCACAGCACCCTGGGGAGCGCCAGGGAACAACACTTACCTGACTTGTCGCTCCCTAGTCATTCTGTACACACACACGTACACACACACGCACACGCACACGCACACACACACAGGCTGGCTTGCTTATCTGCACTGCTCTTTCACATTTCCTTACTATTTCTTACTTGTTTTTCCTACTTCATTCCACGCATGCTCACCCGCACATGAGACTCAAAAACACACACACACACACACACACACACACACACACACACACACACACTGAGCTGGTTTCCATCCTGCCACTGAGCCATGTCGTTAGATGTTGGAATGTCAGATATGTTTGGCAACATCTAATATTCATGAACCAACGCCAGTGTTTCATCCCTGACAAAGTTACACTGCATGGTATTTATGCACACTGTGATTGGAGTCGGCACACGTGTGTGTGTGTGTGTGTGTGTGTGTGTGTGTGTGTGTGTGTGTGTGTGTGTGTGTGTGTGTGTGTGTGTGTGTGTGTGTGTGTGTGTGTGTGTGTGTGTGTGTGTGTGTGTGTGTGTGTGTGTGTGTGTGTGTGTGTGTGTGTGTGTGTGTGTGTGTGCGTGTTGGCTTTGCCGGTGGATGCTTGCCGTTTCATGCAATATTAATTCAAGTGCGTTCTAAGGAATATCACAGTAGCAAGAGAAGCAGTCATCTCTTTACAGATACAGCTCCCATGCTTTAGGGAGATTACCCAGAGTCACTTTAGAATCTCAACAACTTACCTCCATAACCCAGGGTTTATATAACATCACAAAAACCTAATTTGATAACTTTATTGCATAAGGTAGACATGATGTTACTTGATATGAGCACCTCATGATACAGCCATCACTAGTAAAGTCACACACAAACACACACACACACACACACACACACACACACACACTCAGAAATACGAAATGTTACTAAAATACTATTTGAAAACCACCACTATTTATTATTAACAGAGCGGGAAAGTCTAGAACGGAAGCAAAGCTATGAAGAAGAACTGTAAGGGGGCGAGGGGGGGGGGGGGGGTTGGAATAACGGAGTGCAGAACACAGGGCAGGAAGCTACGGGGGAACGGTTGCGTTGCTGAGAGGGGATGCTAGTTGGATCCCAGTATGGTGCTCTTGGAGAAGCTTTCAGGTCCTGCGTGCACCACCTTGTCGGCTGACTCGCCTTGGGCAGGAAAACGCTGCATGTGTGATACGTCCTGTCAGAGAGAGAGAGAGAGATGCACACTGTGTGTGTGTGTGTGTGTGTGTGCCCATTTGTGAGTGTGAGTGGGCATGCAAATGTGTGGGAGAAAGGGAGACCTAAAGCAAGTGACAAACAGAGGGATATAGGGAGAGAGAATGGCAGGCAGAGGGGATAGCATACTTGCCCACCCATCTCTTAAGTGTTTGCCGCCAGAGGATATTTTAATTTACAAGGTTGCACAGTCATGTGGCAATTCTGCCTCGACTCCATTTTGAAAAACTGGAGAGGGTGTCTTGTGTAAGCATGCATATGGAGTCCATCTGTGTGAATGTTTTATTTTTTTAATACACACGCACACACACACTCTCTCCGAGCAAACTGCGGCATACTTATCCCTCATGATCAATCTACACTTGACACACTGTCCGTTTGTCCTTTGGCAAGACTGTGTTCAGGCCCGTCACCACTTAATACTGGTGAGAAAGGGACAACTTGTGATACGCTACATTGAGTAGAAAGTATTTATCCGAAAAATTATAAAATAAAACTCTTCAAAAAGCATGAGGTGATGCAATCTAATGACACGTGGAGCCTGAAATTTCTTCCGAATCACCGTGGTTCTATTATTCTACTGCCCCTCTGGGAGGCTTCCCCTAGGACCCTCCACTGGGCTCGGCTCGGGCAAAAGCGAGAGTGTCTTTAGGCACACTTTACTCAGACCACATTATACTTCCTTCCATTATAACCACATATATAATGGCTACTGTGTTTTGATGCTTCGGGGCTTTTCTGTAATCTTTTTTTCTAACTCAAGGTCAATAATAGATTACCTACGAGGCTCGTTGAAAACGCTCGCTCTGCTAGTCAACCAACCTCCATCCTTTTCTTTCAATAGCCTCTTTTATTATGGTGCATCAGTGATTGATGGAGCTATCCTATTGCCTTTCCGACATGTTCCTTGACTGATGCATATCGAGAGCAATATGTATGTATAGATGGCCCTCACGATCAATGTGTGGACTCTCTTAGCAATAATTAGCTCATCCAAGGGTAGAGGAGACTGCCCTAAGGGGTTGGTTGGGGTGTGTGTGTTGGTGTGTGCACCTCTGTGAGTGTGCGGGTCTGTGTGTGTGTGTGTGTGTGTGTGTGTGTGTGTGTGTGTGTGTGTGTGTGTGTGTGTGTGTGTGTGTGTGTGTGTGTGTGTGTGTGTGTGTGTGTGTGTGTGTGTGTGTGTGTGTGTGTGTGTGTGTGTGTGTGTGAGAGTTGAAAGATGTCTATACTCTGTACTGGATGTTTGTTCACAAATCTTTTAAATGTGTTTGTGCGTATAAATTCACTTGTGTGCATTCGTGTGTAAGGTTTAATGCAGGTGTATATCTTGATTGTCTGTGCTGATTCGTGTACTTTCTGTGTGTGTCAATGAGATATGGTGTGTGTGTTGGTTTGTATGTTTGTACTGTATGTCCTAGCTTACGGTAATAAAAGGCAAATATGCCTTTTCTCTTGATTCCAGTAAAAGGACAACTTCTTTCTTTTATTTTAGGTGTCCAGTGACACAATTTTGACACAATGTTGAGGACAAAGTGATTTGCTTTTTGCAAGGGAGCAATGAGGAGAATAAGGGAAATTTTGAGAGAGCGACAAAACTAGACAATCAAACAATAAGCAAACAAGGGGGAGTGGGACATTTTTGTCATTTGTTGAGCACATTTTTTAAACGTTGTCAAAATAAAATGCTAATTACCACAACTTCCCATCAACTGGAATGATTCAAATCAATACCCACCCATGCGTAGCATTTGTTTACACAAAACAAAATGGTTGGGTATGCACTTAGTTCAGGGAAAATTATAGAGGCATAATCTTAGATGTATAATGGTACTTGTGTAATGATTTTCAGGAAGGTGTATGCATGTGTAATTTATCTTTCACGATGACATAGACAGCCACATTCCCAATATACCTATCATCCCTCTTTCATTATCTTCTTTATTTTACCCAAATCAATTCAGAATACAGCAAGTATACCATTTTTCTTCTGAATTATGTATAGTACAAAATATGTATTAAAAGAGCATTCATCCAACAGTAATCTCTCTCTCTCTCTCTCTTCTCTCTCTCTTCTCTCTCTCTTCTCTCTCTCTCTCTCTCTCCCTCTCCCTCTCCCTCTCTCTCCCTCTCTCTCTCTCTCTCTCTCTCTCTCTCTCTCTCTCTCTCTCTGTCACACACATCACAGCTCTACGGTTAAACAGTCAGGGATAGAAGTCCTAGCTATGGCGACCCACCAGTCTGCCCACTCCTCCTGTCAGCGGGCCAGTAGGAGCAGACATGTGATGGATGTCAGGTGTGTGTATGTGTGTATGAGGGGAGGGTGGGGGGGGGGGGGTTGTGGGAGCTCGACCCTAGCTGTCACTTCTACATCTGCCTTCTCTCTTCCCTGCACCCAACTAACCCCTTACCCAAAAGCGTCTCACCAGTGTTAATAGGGAACAGATGTACCGCACGGCACACAGCGCTAGAACCACCTGTAGCATGCTCTCTGCCCCTCCTCTCCCCTCTGCTCAGCTCCACTCTCTTCTCCTCGCCCTGTCACAAATAAATGTTTTATTTGTGACAGGCGAATAGTATTACTTACTAATGAATTACTTACGCTGTTGTCATTCAACACGACCCATCCCTGCCCTGTTTGGATGAGAGAGTGTTGAAACTATGACAGGTGAAATTGCTGCCTTGCTGGTCACTGGCCATACAAACCATATGGCAAGTGACACCTACCCCCCCACCTTAGCACTTTAACTTCAACCGGCCAGAAGCTGCATGTTCAGTAACTGTGTTTGACCACAGAGGGCGCAGTTACCCAGGTGCTGTTTTAGTGTTTGATTACTCCAAAGATTGGGACTTGGGAGCAATGTATTAAATATCAAATGAATGGTGTCTCAAAACCTCTTTTCTTTTTTTTCGGTGCCCCTGAATATCTCCATCAGGATCTATGCCAGTGTCCAATCTCACGACAGCTGGTCTTTTCTGCACTGTCTAAGTATTTTTGGGGTAATTGGGGAAAAGTCATTCTTGGGTCTTAGTACAAGCGCTGTGGATAGAAAGGAAATGCTGTCACCAAGCACTGGCTTATCAAATGACAGCGGAGGAGAGACCGGTTGCTGTCGACAACAGATATGATAGTGAATCATCGCTGCTGGAGAAATGGCTGATATAATGGTTTAAAATAGCGCTTTTCTTCATCAAGATAAAGTTCATAATTTATATGGCGTTAATCCTTCGAGACGGTCAATGTGACTACTATTTGAAATCTTTACACACCGCTGTGTGAATATTGATTCAACTGACTGACCATGCTGACCTGTCTTTGAAGCTGAGTTTATTAAAAATGAATAGCAATTTATTTTCTCCTCCAACTGTTCTGCCAAAGCATCTAGGCCATCTGTTATAGTAGAGCCTTTCCCCAGTAGTTAGAATTGTTAGATTCCTAACTTCAGTGGCTGTTTTACACATTCACGGCATTGCTGTGCGAAACGGTATTCCACTGAACGGGTTGGGTGCGAGTAGATATGAGGGCCACCATTTAAATGTGTTTCTTTGTGATGTCTTCCTCCATGATGAAAGGAAAGGCTGCAGCCTAGGCCATGTTTTCAAATGTCAGGGTTCTTAACAAGCATTCAACCTTCTTCTTTCATACGCAGGGCGCATGTTTTATCAAAAAAAATAATGCATGTTGCCGATCACCAAGCCTATCTGTTATTGTGTTCATGAACCGCATGCGTGTTCGCTTGCGTGTGTCCTTGTTTGTTTATGTCTCTCTGTGTTTTATGTATAGTATGGGCGACCGTACGTGAGCTTTAAAGGCGGTTGTTAACGGAGGATGTTTACTGTTGAAATAGAAGGCTATTTTCTTCTGCTTTTCTGAGAGAGAGACAGACACCAACACTAATAAACATCACTCAAACTCCTAACTACTCCTGAAATGTTATATTATACACTTGAAACATGTCCAATAAACTGTCCTATTTCACATATTTAATGCATTTTTCAGATTGATTCTAAAATATATTTGGAAGTGTGAGGTGAGAGGTCAATTTCCACTCCTCGACAATCCTCCCTCTTTCTCTATCTGTTTCCCTCATTAAAATTCCTATGCATGGATTACTCAGTGCTCGTACATTATGCCTCACAAGCACTTCCCCCGCACTCAGATACACACAGTGAGTTGACTGCTTAACAATCACACTCAGACATGCACCCACACACACAGCCGCACAAACAATCATACAATCGTTACAGTTTGGTACTTTGTTTTGCAATATTAAATTGCATTAATTCATATTATTACAAAAAACAAGGATAAATTAGTAAATCATAATCTTTCCTGTGTGCAGTATTAAAAAATATGCATAATAATAAGCTCTCTCTCTCTCTCTGTCTCTCACTCTCTCTGTCTCTGTCTCTCTGTCTCCCTCTCTCTCTCTCTCTCTCGATCTATTGACAGAATATTATAATGAAAATTGCTATAATTGCTATGCCTTTACCAATTTATATTGAATTGCTTTTTATTTACAGTCCATCAGCGTTTTACCACCTTGAAATGTGAAAAAATGTCCCTGACATTGGTCCATACTGATGTTACTATGTGTGTCCTGACTTACTCTAAGGTCCATCTGAATCATGTGATGTCAAGATGTATTTCACTTGCTTAATTCTCTCTCTTCACCAGACAAAACTGATATTTTTTTATCAGCTTTCTCTTTTTTCTTCCTTTTTTTTACCAAAGCCCTCTTTTCTTGAAACTGTTATATTTGAAATGCTAATTAGTACATGCAAAACAGTTCCAGCAGAGCTCGGGAGTGGTCATGTTTTACCACTACTTTGCCCATTCAGTATCGTACTGAGGATTTTTCCAACCAAAAAAAGGAAATATCACGGGTGAAAGATTTTCTTATCTCTTGAGAAAAAAGCCTGTGTGTTCTTTGTCATCTTGTTTTCCTCAATCTTCTCCTTCTTGGTCCTTATAGGTCCCCTTACAAAGAAAAACACAGATGATTTAGGCGATAATGACCGCACGGACGACGAAGGTATTTTTTTTTTCTTCCGGTGCCAAACTGAAAAATTGCATGACAAGGGAAACAAAATGTAACCCTTTTTCCTCTCCATTTTTTTCTCGTTCTTTGATTTTCTTAAATTCTTGTCCTTTTTTTCTAAAAGTGACGGAGGCATTTTGTTTTTGCTCTTTACTCGTAAACTCTCCTTTTTTTTGGCTGGATGTGTTTTGTCCTATTATCCGCTTGGTGTCTAAAGAGTATGTTTACGTGTTCACTGCCAATCATTGACCAATTAATAAACTAACTTGCTGCTTGAATTTTCAATTTTTTTTAATTACATTTGTTTTTATTTTTCTATGTCGCATTTTTGCAGGGAATATGTCAATATACTATTAACCCTTTTAACCATTTATTTTTATTAATTTACACATTTTGCATGTTTGTTCTTTGTTTAGTTTTTCAAATAACGTAAAAAAATGAAATTCTTTATAACTATTCTTCTTCAGAGTCCCATGCATAGGCTTTCATTAAAATTCGATTTATTTGAAATCCGTTTTAGCTTGGAGTGTCAAACCAAAACGGTGAGCATTTTACAGTTTAATTTAACAAACCAAACACTAATAAATGCCCTGATCTAGAAACAAAAAACGAATATTATTTAAAATCTGAATTCAAAGCCTTCATAAATCGATAAATTGTGTTATTCCGTGGATGGAAGCAGCTTCTTAATTTGAACGAGCAAAACATAAACAAAACAGTAGTACCTGCTTTAAAACTTGGGCTACAGACATAAGTCACACGGCAGTGCCTTTGGAGTACACCCTGCTCTGCTGCTGGGTTCAAAGTGAGCGAGCTTGCTTTGGCAATAATGTATTTCATTATTAAGTGGACAGCGAGTGCCACCAACTCCACCCAAACTAACGTTCAGGACAGGCTCACAGAAACAACGTTCACAGTACACGGTCACACACTCCGCGTCGGCACAGACCTGGACCCGATCTCACTTTGCGAGAGGAACATATACCGTCAGTATATATATCCTGCTTGCTCATTATACTCCCATCCAACAGCTGCGTCTGTTCCCCCAGATTGAGCCGCCCCGCCAATGCTAAGCCACGCCCCCTTCACATACGAATAGCCCCTCTTTTTTGAAGATTAGTCTTATCAACATGACATCAAAGTGAAACTGGGCTTCTTGTTGCCCTGTCCGACCGTAATGTAACAAGCAGTAAGGGGAGTTCTGTGTAGCTCTGGACCTCACCCTTTGGATTCCTCCACATTGTGATGCCTGAAGGCTGCTGCTTTTCTGGCGGCCATTTCATTTGTTTGCCTCGTTCCGCTGATTGTCTCATCAATGTTTTCAGTTGAGACGATTTTGGACACTGGCAGCGCACTCGGGGAGGAAGAGGGGCCATGACCCCCTGACCTCTCAACCAATTTCTAACTTTCTTTTCCGATTGAAACTTTTTTATATTATTGAACTCTGGTTTTGGAAGGTCTTGAACCGTTCGCAGTGCACACCAATCAATGCAGCTTCGCCCCGATTGTGTATGGTTCAATACGAATACATGTAGCGAGACACCCTCATGCGTATATAAATATATATATTTATTTATCTACATGTATTTGACCCTTCTCCGCCAGCTCTTTTGAGAAAAGCAATAAAGATAGTACAAAGTATTAATACCCGAGAGCATCCCTGCCCTTCATGCTGACCTACCCGCCCACACATATATGCATGGTTGCAGTGGCGGTTTAAGGCACGGGCGAACCAGGCAGCCGCCCGGGGCGCCATCTTTGTGGGGGGCGCCAAATCACATGGGGTGCGCCACGAGCAGTTAAAAAAAAATAAGCGCTGCGTAGCGGTTTTCAATGAAGTACAAAACATTGTGTGGGGAATTGGTGTTTTGGCGCCCCCTCTGGCTGCAGGCGCACACCTGCTCGTTGAGAAGGTGCCGTGCACAGACGGAATGAAACCCCCACTGAAGTCTGTAGGGTCATGATACAACCCCCCCCCTTTCCATTTGAACTAAATTGTATTTACAATCTACGAACACTCGCTCACATAAAGAAAGACTAGCCGACGCTGGATCTCCCCTTAAGAGGCGGCCTGCTATTGAGGAGCGGCACTTGGAGCGCAGCATCCTTGGTTGAAGACGGAGTCCTGTCCCCGGACGGCTGCCGCTGTGCAGCATTCACAGCAGCCAGAGCAGCCCTAATCAGGCACCTCTGCTGTATAATGCATCCACCAAAACTGCAATCACATCCAAACGAGGCTTAAGAACAGCCAGATCTCTTTGATGTGCGCCACCATGCTGTTTTCCTTTGGAGTTGACGTGGATGCTCGGTAGCATGTGCGCCCAACACACAAACGTACATACGTACACACACATGCGAGTAAACATGCACACACAGATATACGCACATACACAAACGCACGTCTCTGAAAGATGGTGTACACTCACATACAACCTCGCAAACACATTCAGAGTCAAACATGCAACACACACACACACACACACACACACACACACACCAATACACACACAGTGTGGCCCACATTAGATGGATTCCTGAATTAAAAGTTTTACACCACAATGTTTTTAGTTTTACACGTGCACATACACAAGCACACACACACACACGCATGCACATACACTTCAAGGCATATTCCGAGGGCTCAGATAGCTTTTAAATCCCACCTTTCAGCGATACCATTGGGCTCCTAACCTTTGACCCCCTTGTTGCCTTGGTGATGCTAAATCTATAACCGGTCCAATTTCTTGACCCCGCAACATCACAAAGTTCTATTTATTGAATTGTTTTCTTTTGATCTCTTTATGCTCCACAAATCTGGTGCTTGTAATCCCTTTGTACCCGGAACCAAGATGTACACAGGACACTTCCCGAGAGCTGAGGATTTGTGGAAAGCGGGTTTCTTTTTTCATTCATCGTTTTAAAAAATGTGTTGACTGGTTAATGGACTGGCATAGACTGGAGGGATAAATGTGGATATACTGCAATGGAGACGTGCCAAGCTATGCTTTGAACGGTGCTCATAGCCTCCAAGACCTCCTGGGTCTCCCACCCTCTCAGTATCACACATAATACAGCAGCATAATATAGGGTGGGGGAATTAAAGACAGTGGACGAACACAACAACATTATTTTCCCAGAATGCATTATATCACTAGCAGCACAAGTTGTTCTATATTTGTAGTTAACCTGAATATACTTTTTTCACAAGCATTAAGCAAGGGTACACTACATGACAAGATTAACCCATGTACCGTTTTTTTTCTTTATTGCATTTGTCTTTATTATTTACATTCAGTGTCACATTCATTGAAACCAATTGGCTATTATTTTTATAGCCTTAATGAAATTATGGAAATAGATGGCCATCTGTGCTTCAGAAACACAAATCCCATATACCAATGCCAGGCTAAATATAAGCCAATTTCTATAGCGCCAGAAAAGAGGTGCAGGATTCTGAAGAAAACTTGAAAAGGCACAGTATCGAAAATGACCGTTGACTTCCTATCTGCAATGGACCAAGTTCATAGGAAGAAAATACAAATCTTTAATTATTGTGGTGATCTCCATGAAAACACTCACACACAAACACAGACGCAGTCACGCACACACAGCATATAATTTTGCTATTTGCTCTCGTTCTCATTTAAGTAAAGCCCTTTCCTTGAGATAAACCAAGAGGAGAACGGAAATGTTTGCGCCATTTCTTTTTTTCAGTTTGTCCGCAATTTTCAGCAATGTTTAACCAATTTTGCATATTTTTCCTGAAATCTACTCCCACCATCAAAAAGATGCACAATGTTTTATTCACAACATAGTTGTGTAACTTCGGGTAAATTGACTGCAGCTTGTTTTAACCCTCCGTTCACTTCATTAATAATGAAAAAGTTAGTTTGATTCTACCTTTGGAAATAGCTTCCATGGCAACGTACATGTTGTTCATAGTGGTGGACTGCTATGTAAGCGGGATAATGTATAGAATGTTGCCGGTCATTATCGAAAATAAGCCCCTTCAGTGCGAAGCAAGACACCTCCGCTTCGCGTCGGTGTCCGGTTCGCCTTGTCGGGGCTTATTTTCCCGATAATGACCGGCGATCTTTACATTATCCCACTATTTACACGGCTACTTGCTTGATCAGCAGAGAAAAAGTCCAAAGACATTGACATCGCTTAGCAACCGAGTACGCAGGAGTTGATAAGTTACCGGACTACTTGCGTAAAAAAAATCCACTTTCCTTGACTACAGTCAATTATACTTAGCAACGGTGAATTATCAAATAAAATTCACCGCCGGAAGTTATGAAGGGCCCGTGCAAGTGAACGGAGCGTTCCACGGCATTGAAAAGAACCGTGTAACGCCCCGTGCCCACTACCTTGAATGGGGACGGACGCGCAATGCATTGTGGATCCGTCCGTTCGTTTGGAGCGTTCGCCACCGTCAGAAAGTTGAAAAATGTTCAACTTTTTCGGCAGCGACGGTTCCGTCATCCAATCAGATCGCGGCGGTGCCCACTGACGGTGCCCACTGACGGTGCCCACTGCACCGTCAGTCACCGGACGTGGGAAGGCGTGGCTGACGGATGGGGGAGTAGTCTTTGCAGATGCATCCGTCAGCCAATCAAATCGGTTCGCCGGGTTCTTCCCGCTTCTTCCTGCTTGTTGCGAGGCAAGATGACCCGCTTTCCCGCTTTCCAGTATCGTCAGAGCCCGAGTCGCGTCACAGTGCTTACATTTGCATACGCGATCTGATTGGATGACGGAACCGTCGCTGCCGAAAAAGTTGAACATTTTTCAACTTTCTGACGGTGGCGAACGCTCCAACTGAACGGACGGATCCACAATGCATTGCGCGTCCGTCCCCATTCAAAGTCAATGGGCAACAGACAACTGACGGAGGTAGTGGGCACGGGGCGTAATAATCAGAAATAATATACTATAGAATGCTCTAACCAATCAGAATCGAGTATTCAACAAAGAATGTGTTTTATTTGCAGAATCTAACAAAAAGGCTATTCACACTTATAGTAAGCCTCATTCATCCATTAAAACAGGTAGATACATGCATCGACTTAAAGTCGTACATGCATCCACACACACATTATTATTATTATTACAGTCTGTGCACACTGTAATCCAACCTCCTCTTACCGACTCCAATGTCATTAACATTATTAATCATCATGCAAGTCCTTGTAATGATTGTTGTCGTCTCTGTTGTCACATTCATTACTGCCTCTCACATTCCTCATCATTTTAACATTTATCCGTTGATGGGAACATCATCATCGCCATCTCCAATGACCCTGTCACCATCACCTTTACATCAGCATTGTTTCTGTCTTCATCATTTGTCCTGTCCTCTCCTCTCCTCCCTTCTGCTCCCCCTCCCCCGTTCCTCTCCTCTCTTTATTCTCCCCTTCTGCCCTCTACTCCAACCATTTCCTGTCCTGTTGTCTCCCCTCCTCTCCTTTCATCTCCTCTTCTCTGCTCCCCCTCACCCCACTCCTCCCCTCTTCTCTACACTCCTCGCATATGGTCTCCTCTCTACATTCCTCTCCTCATTTCTTCTCCCTTCTCCATTCCTGCCATGTCTTCTCCTCCCCTCTCCTCTCCTCATTTCACCTCCCCTCCTCCCTTCTCTTCTCCTCATATCAGCGCCTGTCCTCTCCTCTCCTCATATCACCTCACTACCCCTCCTCATATCACCTCACCTCCTTCCCCCCCTCTCCTCTCCTCATATCACATCACCTCTTCTCCTCTCTTCTCCTCTCCTCTCTTCATTTCCCCTCCCCCCCTCCTCTACTTATTTTGCCTTTTCTCCTCTCCTCTCCTCTCCTCGCACCCCTTCTCCCCCTCCTCTCTCCTCTCCTCATTTCACCTCACCCCCCCCCCCCCCCTCTCCTCGCCTCATGTCAGCTCCCCACTAAACTCCTCCCAATCACTCAATCAACCCTCCACCAAGACACATTGGTGCAATAATTGACTCCACTCCACCCAACTGGCATTTGTCACATGGAAAAACACATACACAAACACACACACACTTGGCATTGCCGTGATAGTATTCAGCCAGTCCCCCCCCCCCCACTTCTATTGAGTGGAGGGATATGATGCACACAGCGCCCCATTCTGCCCATTTCAAAGCAAGCAAAAAAAAAAAAGAAAGAAAGAAAGAAGCGGAAAACCATCAGCAGGATCCCCTCAAAGAGCAGTGGATGGAAGTAGGGTCAAGGGTGGGGGGGATGAGCTATGCATAGGAATCCCAAGTTTCAAATCAAGCCTGTTACCGCATTTCCAAACTCACAGACAACATGACCTGAATTCTGGAATTAACATATCGTATGTGTAAACAAGCAATGTGAACAAGCTATATACAAAGACAATATGCCTACAGGCAATGTGTACCGTCTCTTAATATACACTTGAATGCAGGCCGACAGATACACATACCTGTTTCAGCATTCAGGAATATATTGTATGTGTACAAATACTATGTTCATTAGAGTCAGGTTTGCAGCTTGTTAATAGTTTTTTTAACAAAAATCTGTGGGAAATGATGTAATTCCCCAACAATAAGTGGGTAAATACAGGTTAATCTTCAGTGCAGAGGTCTTTTTAGAAAATGTATTTCTCTTCCTCCTACCATAATCAATATGGGGTCGAAAACAATTAATGAAGCATCATGTCAATATGAGTTTCCTTCAACAAAACCTGAAATTTACTGAAGTTCATCTGACGTTGCGTTCTGTTTGAAAGCCTAGATACTGAAATTGTTAAGGTACGGCCACACCAAACGCACCTAACCTGCCGCTTGATCATTGTGTGTCACAAAAATAGGTCAACGCGCCAAACGCGCCAAACGCGCCTATGCAGCTAGATGAGCCCGCCCAAAACGTATTTTCCCCCGCTATTTTTCTTTTGCTCCACAAACAGGGCTAAGATCACCACCATCGCTGCGCTGTCTTTGTTGTGGGAGTCCGAGGAACGTAGGAAACACACTGAAACGATGACTTGGTCGTCCATGTTCTTTCTGCTTCTGTGCGTCCTCCATCTCCCTGCCAGTGAAATTGGGTCAAGCTCAACGCTGATTGGCTATCGCAGCTAAGCGTCACGCGTAGGAGCGTAAAAAGTTAAATTTTTGAACTCCGCGCGTAGGTGTGTTGGGCGCGTTAGGTGCGTAAAAACGCTAACGCGCCCAACGCCTCGTGCCCACTGCACCGTCAGTCAAAGGACGTTGGAAGGCGTGGCTGACGGATGGGGGAGCTTTCCAGGGTAGTCAGAGCCCGAGTAGTGTCACAGTGCTTAAATTTGCATACGCAATCTGATTGGATGACGGATCCGTCGCTGGCGAAAAAGTAAAAAAAAATTGAACTTTTCGACGGTGCCGAAGGCTCCGACGGAGCGCACGGATCCACAATGCATTGCGCGTCCGTACCCATTCAAAGTCAAAGGGGATCCGTCAACGGACGGTGTTGTGGGCACGAGGCGAAACGCGCTGCTTTAGCGCGTGTAACGCATCTACGCGCCTAAACCAATGGTTCCCTATGTAAAAATGCTGATTTTCTGCTCCTCTTACGAGTGCAACGCGTTTGATGTGGCCGTAGCTTTAGGCATTGTTTGGTCTCTAAACGCAGAGCGCATGTTTGTATAAGATCAGAGCAGTCAAAGGTCCCACAAAAAAACTAAAAATAATTTAAAAAGTTTTTCAATCCAAACTTACAGTGCATTTAGCCCATCAAACCTTATATATTGATCAATATACACCACCTTTGCTATGCCAACCCGACACACCCTATCCATCTCAACTTTTTATTGACAATGAAACAAACAATACTCCCACTTACTTTTATTGATGTGCTATGCAGTAATCATAGCGGTGGAAACAATTAGGTATTCATTGAAAATGTCAGGGCATGAGCGCTTTACAGTTCGACTCCAGTATTCAGTGGATTTGTTTCTCAGCACGTTTACCAGTCAATGAAGTATATCATGACAGCTGAAAAGTGATTTTTATGTTTACCCAAAATAAACTGGAAAAGTTTTAAATAGGGTGAACCGTGTTCATTAAAGTGTCAGAGTGTGCTGTTTTTAATAGCTTTTCATACCTAGTGAATCAAGCTACTTCAATTTCTTCATCAAATGACATGTCGGAATTGCTGCAAAATCTTTTCTGACAGTTTGCCTAATGAAAACCAAAATCAGACCCACTCCTATTAAATATCCTAGTTTGTTAATATCTGAATAGCATAATACATACAAAAAAATGAGCTGTATTTCCCATCAGCGAGAGCATGTCACGCCTCTCATGGTCGGTGGGATTAAGGTTTGACACTCCAAACTAATGCCGTCTCGAAACTAGAAGGACGCTGTGGCGAGATGACTTAAAAAATAAATAAAAAAGGTAACAAAATGAAGGAGAGGGACTTACCATTGGCAAACGTAAACTACAGTAAACGACCTCTCGGGGCTGTCACCTGCAATCTGCTGTCTAATCAGTCTCCCTCTTTTCCTTTCCTACCTCCCTACCTCTCCCCCTCGTCCGGACCCATCCTTCCGACCCCACCCCACCTCCATCCGCCCAATCCCGCCGGCCTCCACCCAACCAGACATTCGGGAGAGCGGCAGTCCCAAGCCCGTGATGGTGTTCATCCATGGCGGCTCCTACATGGAGGGTACCGGCAACATGTTTGACGGGAGCATCCTGGCCAGCTACGGCAACGTTATCGTGATCACCGTCAACTACCGCCTGGGCGTTCTAGGTAAGGCGCTGGTCCTTGTGGTCTCCGGTCGTCACCATGTCATATGCAGAGTTTGGAGTTCAAGCTACGCTGGCCCCTGGATGGTTCTTTCTTCCTCTGTGGGGCCACCATTTCGCTGACCTTTTGTGGCTTCCTGTCTGGTTTCCTTTTATGTCTGGTTTCCCCGAAAAGTTTCTCTGAACGGCTCTGTGCGTCACATTGCTCTCTCAATTTGCTTCTTCTGTGTCTCTTAGGATGGCCAGAAGCCATCGCTACAATGATCTCCTGCTTGGTTCATGACTGTCTTTGTTTACCGTTACCTTTGCTTGGTTAAGATTGGTATCAAATGAGACAGCAAGGATTTTTTCCCCAAATCAGTCTGTATGCATGGCACTGACCTACGAACTTATGCGCTGAGAAACTGTTCACCGTTCATAACCCGCTTCGCTGCACGTCGGCACAAACAGGTGGTGTTTGTGCTTAGATTAGCATCCATGTATCTGTGTTTACCCCCCAGGCGATGAGCAGAAACATGAAGCCTCACTCCACTGAACTTGTGAAGCATTTGTGTGTCTGCAAGTGCCTGACAGATTGTGTTAGTATGTGTGTGTGTGTGTGTTTGGGGGGGGGCATGTGTGTACGTGCGTTGGCGTGTGCGTGGGTTGGCGCATTCGTGTGTGTCTGTGTTACACACATGTGAATGCAGCGAGGAAAGGAAGGGGTGTGTTTGGGTATTTTCTATTTCTATCAATACTACCAGTTGTGTTCAATTATAATTTAGGCTTCATTTAACCCGATTAGTTCCACCTTGTCCTAAGCAGACCTAACGAGAGGAGCGTTATTAATATCACAGTAACATGAAACCATTCATAGATGGCTGAAAAAGGAAATCAATACTCTCTTTCTGACTACGTTCATTAAGCCTTTTGGAGTGTGCACGAACAAATCTTGATAGAGTAATCTCCATTTAAGTGTATCTACGTACATGTTTTGTGCTGGATGGATATCAACCACTCACAGCCATAACCCACATTTTAATCTCCTCGCAGAAGTCATTCCCTCAGGAAGGCTGCTTCTCTGGCTCTTAAATGACGGCATTGAAATTGGTTTTATGTTTGATATTTGAAATATCCTTGCATGCACCGGGTCAACAACCTTAAGTAGAATTATAAGAGAGGATGTTCTGAAGATGACAACCCACTTTACAACAAAATTACTGCTTTGAGTATCCAACATAGGGTCTTACTGTAGAGGAATACATCTGAAAAGTGAGAAGAAGAATTTCTAACTGAAAAATGGCGGTTATTGGTCTGAAAGCAGCAATGCACCAACACCTTATACAAGTGGCTAAATCTCCAACGGAAACCTTGCGGCTATGGCTCCACTTCTGTAATTTACTCTGTTGGTCAGTACAACACTTGGTTGCATGCTAATACTCTGCTGGCACATCTATCCTCCCATTCTCAAGACCATAATCTGTCTTTTGTGTGTGTGTGTTTGTGTGGGCGTGTGTGTGGTGTGCAGGCCATTATTTGCTCTAAACATGTAGACCTGGTGACATTTGGCTGTATTTATGGGCTAAGGGTGTCGGCAACAATGGATTTAGCCACAGGGCAGGTATAAGGTATGCTACTGTGTTTGTGTGTGCAGCGCCAGCGTGCATGTGTGTGTGTGTGTGTTTGTGTGTGTGTGTGTGTGTGTGTGTGTGTGTGTGTGTGTGTGTGTGTGTGTGTGTGTGTGTGTGTGTGTGTGTGTGTGTGTGTGTGTGTGTGTGTGTGTGTGTGTGTGCAAGTGTTTCTACTGCTATTTTAATGGTAACATTATGTTTGCCATTGCAGAGAACAGCCCATAAATTCATGAGTGTACTCAACCCTCTCTGGGTAACGGTCACTCGAGTGTATATGTTGCAGTGACTCAAATATTAAATATAGGAATATCTCAGACGTGCATATAGTAAGTACATATACGAATATAGGTTATTGATGCTTATAAGGTTATTCTTCCCAACGGCAAAAAAAAAAGCAATATATTATAGTCTAGTAAACAAATGTCTAAAAAACACAGTAGAACTGTAGTATTATTAGGACTAGTAGTAGTAGAATCTTCTACTCAAGTTGTGTCCCTCTTGTGTATATATCTGAGGGCCAATCACCGTGGTCAGAAAGACATCCATCTTTCTTGAAGCATTGCTTAACATTGTGACGTGCGTCAACAACAACCGAATGTGTGTTGCTGTGTATCAATATTTCCTTCTGCTGCATTGGAGCTGCAGTGGTCTGGAGTGTGTGTGTGCCTTTAAGGGCTGGCCTTGGCTGTGTGTGAGTTTGTTTCGCTCCGGCCAAAAGCTTTAATCACGCTGATTGATGAGGTGCATTTCCCTGACTCAAACCTTCTCCAAATACCACTTCCATTCCGGCCATACATCAGCCCCCACCAACCATTCATCAAGCCTCTGATTGTTTTAAGATATACCTGCAACCAGTAAAATATCCATTTCTCTGTGTGGCGTTTCACCCAAAGCCACCTTACATCTACCTTACATCGCCACACTGATTTTGCGGAGGCATAATTCTTGAATTCCCATTGACAACACAATATAGACAAAACACGCAAGGTATACTCAAACACACACACATACACACACACACACACACACACACACACACACACACACACACACACACACACACACACACACACACACAATCACAATCACACACACAAATGCAACAGCACTTTCCGATTTTGTATTCAAATTCAAACTTTGCATAGTTGGCGTTCGGAGACTCTCCGCCCATGCAGGCGGTATCTCTGTGTACTCCAGCCAAATATCACGCTCTTCCACTTAGTCCCTCTCTCTCAACATCTCTCTCTCTTTCCTGCCTCAATATTTAGCTTTGTGTGTATTTTGGTGTCGTCTGACCTTGCTGTATTTACTATTTATTGAGTGCTAACTTTTTTTCGGACTTCTATTCTCTCCGCTCGCAATGCATGATCGTCGGCACAGAATCCGTGTGATTCAGTTGCACGCCAGCCCGACCCCCTGCACTGCCGCCCTCACTCCATACTAATACTAGTCCTCTCGCTCCCATACCTCTCCTCTGCCTTCAGCCTCTCTTCACCCCCTCTCTGGCGTCAGTCCCTCCCTCTTGAACACCAACATCTGTAGCTGTGGAAAAAATTTCACCCCAGTTTGATGGAGCCTTTATTTTAAAACTCCAGGGTTTTTTCTGTTTAATTTTCCTTATTGCGGTTGGTTTTTGAATGCACAAATACTAACAGTCATGCCTGAGTCCACACCTTAAATAAAAAAAAGACCCGACTAGTGGGAATAGGGTATTCTCGACATGCTTTCAGGTTCACATCAGGGGTGCTCAACCTAAACCATTGGGCCAAGGGATCCCAAATGGTTCTGCATGACGGGTTCAGCATGACTTGCGCCGTGGGCCATATCGTAGCGCAGCGTGGGAGAGAGAACGTGCCCTCTCCCCAAAGTGGCTGATATCGTTCGGAAACGTGCGTGTTGTGTTTTTGTGTGTTGGCTTCACACAATGTCACAGTTGCAGGCAGTAATTCCATGTTACTGCCGTGTGGTGGTGCACTGCATGGCCGTTGGTATTTTTTCTCAATGGAGTAGGAAGGACCCTGCGTTACCCAGGGTTGTGCTTGGTGGGAGAATTGGCCTCATCCTAGTGGATGAATGGGGTTGGGATAGATTGATTACCTAGACGCTCAATGGCCACTTCAAGAGCAGCAATCTTTTCATCAAAATCCTTTCTTTACAACTCCATATGAACGTATGCATGTGGTTTCCAGACTCTTTACTATTCTCTATGTACCGTTTCCATTTCTCACCGTTTCTCAATGCACTATGTGTTTTTTGAATGGTGTCGCTTTAGCTCAATGTTCTCCTGCATTTGCTTTTGGGTGGCAGCAGCATCAGTAAATGAGCGTTGAACTGAAAAAAAATGTCTGGCTTAGCCAAGGTGCTTGTAAACAATGAGTTGTCACTTTGCTTGGACCACGTCAGCCAAGGCGTTGGCCGAGCAAGGCAGAAGGTGAGTATAAACTGCAATATGTGATCTTTCTACCGGTGTATCAGGGACAGAGATAAAACCGCCTACAATGCGCACATTCTACGCATGCCTCTAAGCTATGTACATATGAGATGGAAAAATGGATGCAAATTAGGGATCAACCAGTCACAAAAATATTACAATACTCAAGTGTTTCATATACGGTCTACTATCACTTATGCTGGTCACAAAATTTACATTTTCTATCTGACGGCTGCTATAATTAATCAAATTAATAAGTGTATTATATGTACTAAAGATATCTGGTATCGGAAACGGTATCGGCCAGCAGGTTTCGGCAAAAGGGCTGAAAAGGAATCATCCAAAAAGTAATCCAGTAGGTGCATCCCCCATTCAGATGTACAGTATATGTGCCGGCTGTGTGTTGAGTGGTCAGTGCTAAATCTTTTGGGTGTTGCATGTGGTTTCTTCCAGCCTGACCTCTCGCTGGGTCTCAAAAGAGTAATCCTTCTTTTCTCTCTGCATGATGGCTGATCCTAATCAAAATGATATCCTCCGGCGCATGGTCGCTACTAACTAAACTAATTGTACTCAGAATCTAAGGGGGTCGCCACCTTTATGAAATTTCAAAAAAACGGGAGTCATCGGCATTGTAAATTTTTCACACAATACAAAAAAGGAGTGACTATTAATATAAAATAGCACGGTAGCCCAATATCCCTGTAGCTTGGCAACAAGCACAGGACACACACACACGCAAGGACACACAGACACACACACAAGGACACAAGGACACCAAAACACGCACACAATCTGGAAGTCAAAAGGGCATGGAGCTGTTGTTTAATTACATCGCTCAAGAAACGATTTATGATGAAAAATGTATTCATTATAGTTCCTAAATGTGCTTAATTCGGAGGGGATTAATTGTATCCTGCATTAACCCATAGAAGAATGCAACATGATTCTCTCCATTATGGAACCATTCTGATTCAAATCGGTGGGAGCCCCTAAAACAAACTAACATACTAACCATTACTAATATGTACTACTAACCAACCATATGTTATAGTTGCTGTTGTAAATGCTAAATACTTTGTGTCCAAATCACAACAACAATCTATGTACTCACGCTTTCAGCATTTCAGCATGGAGAAAATGACCTACTGCATGTTCTCGAATGCTTGATGAAATGGATGGGCTGACAGACGGATGGATTCATTGGTAGATGGACGGATGATGAATGAATGTTATCTTGATTCATGCATGACGTATTTTGGATGGGTGGATGAACGAGAAATGTTGATGGATGGATGGATGATATATTTTGGATGGATAGAATATGTTTTTTATGGATGGATGAATGTTATATTTTGGATGGATGGATGCTGTATTTTAGATGGAAGGATTCAGTATTTTGGATGGATGAATGATGTATTTCAGATGGATGAATGGATGATGTATATCAGATGGTTGGATGATGATTTATTTCAGATGAAAGGATGACGTATGTTGGATGGTTGGACACTTTGCCTTGCAGGGCAGCTCCGGGGGTAGATGGAGCGATGGCTAAAGAAACATCCATCTCTGTCTTGGAGTCCATGATTACACCCCTCCACCACACAGCTACCACACTGTTCCCTGCACGCACATGTGAGGGTGTGTTTGTGTGTTTGTGGTCGTGCACAAGTGTCTGTTTAAGTTTCTTTGCCTGAGAGTGTGTGTGTGTGTGGGTGTGCATGATTGCCTGAATGCATCAGTTTGTGTATGTGCATGATTGTGTGTGTGAACCTGTGTATGTGTTATTTATTGATCAAAGCCAAGCTTTTGGCACAATCGTATCATTGCATGTGCATGCGGTACTACACCCATCTTCATGTGCACCAACTGAGCGATCAATGTCAACGTTCTGTTGTTTGGCGTGTGTATGTGTGTGCATCCGTGACTGCCGTGTGCATACATATTTTGGCTGCGTGCCTGTGTGCGTTGCATCCGGGGGGGTCTCGGTCAAAGTGTGTCTCAGAATAACGGTTTTGAGCAGGCAGTACAGCTCCCGAGATGCTGGGGGCTCTTCCACGAGATCAAGGGGTCCCACAGCCACCTAGCACTCTGTTCTGTGTTCTATCGAGTTGTGTATCGGTTATTGTGGGTGTCAATACAGGACCAAGGGTGCTGCTCGTCAGCTTTTGTGTCGTGTGTCGGGTCTCTTCATGTCTCTCTCAACTGCTTTGTCAATAGCTTATGCTAACATGTACGCACAACAGTGCTGCCGGATCGTGTCCTTCTGCTGCCAATTAGGCGGGGATAATCATCGATAGGGGCCGCTTAATCATCAATATTCCTCCGCTTAATTATAAATAATTTGGTTTCCCATGCCGACACAGCTGTGTGGCGGGGGGTCCCTCAGCTGTGCGTGTTTACGCCAACATCTATCTTCATTACGCACACACCTTCAATTAGTCAACTATATTCTCCCCCCTCCCTGCCTCCCTCCCCCTCGCTCGTTCAAATGCATAATGTTCTTCTAAATGGTTGCTGAGGCAGACTGCGGCCTTGGAGCACAGTGTGGCTACTTGGTAGTAGCCACACTAGATATTATCATCTCAGATATTATTGCATTACCATGTGGTATTGGCCAATTAAACGTGGCAATGAACATAGTAAAACGCAATCAAAGATACTGCTCTATATACTGTGTGTTTGTGTGTGTGTGCAGGGGGGAGATCTATAAGTGCTGGGCTTGCAGGTTATAACTGGTCCCATAGGAGTCATGAACTATTCACTTGAGTGTGTATGTATGTGTGCTTTTAGTTGTGTGTGTGTGTGTGTGTGTGTGGGGGCTGAGTTGTGTTTGTGTGCCTGCATGTGTGCCTTAAGCTGTGTGTGTGTGTGTGTGTGTGTGTGTGTGTGTGTGTGTGTGTGTGTGTGTGTGTGTGTGTGTGTGTGTGTGTGTGTGTGTGTGTGTGTGTGTGCGTGCGTGTATGTGTGTATGTGTGTGTGTGTGTGTGTGTGTGTGTGTGTGTGTGTGTGTGTGTGTGTGTGTGTGTGTGTGTGTGTGTGTGTGTGTGTGTGTTGGGGATGAAGGGATTCAACACTGTGTTTGGTGATGACAGAGATTTGAAAGTGGAGGAGCTTTTCATTTGCCGGCCCAGTGAGAGCATTTCTACTTGTCGTACATTTATTGATTTCCTAACATCCACTGCTAAGAAGCCGCTTAAAGCCACCCTATCTCAGAACAACTCAGTAGGTAAGCCAGATACAAGCCTTTTATCCTAGAATGCATTGTTTAATTCATAACTAACTATTATTTAGGACACACCTAGTCAATGACTAGGAGACCGGTCGCTACATTTGTTTTAAATAAAGAGGCTTGGAGGGTATCCACTAAAATGATAGATAATGCAATAGCATGACTTTTGTGTTACTGTGTACTTTTTTGTTATTTATGTATTCCACTGGGTGATGTGGGTTGAATACAATATGAATCTGCTCGTTCGTTCCACATTTTCTCTCCTGAGGATTCATAATGTTGCCTCTGCGAGAGAAAACGCATTTGTATAAACTGTTGGATCGATTCTAGGAGCGATGTTCTATTTTCAGAGTTCTATTGAGAAGTTAGAGCAACAGCAAGTAGGAGGCTATATCGACAAGGTCATAAAATCTACTTTTTCAGACATGATATTTTTTCATTTTCTTTCCTCGGCTGTCGATGTGGTGCCCCCGAAAACCATGATATTTAAGCTCATGCTTTTACAGCCTGCTGCCGGCTCATCCAAGGCCACACACACACACACACACACACACACACACACACACACACACACACACACACACACACACTCACACACACACAGACACACACACACACACACACACACACACACACACACACACACACACACACACACACACACATATGCACACACACACACACACACACACACACAGACAAACACACATATACATGCACACACACGTACACTTAGACATACAATTACACCAAGATCTACACACACACACACAAACATACACACATGCACACATGCACACACTCATCTGAATAAAATAATAATTAAATAATAATAATTATGAAAAAATAAATAATGTAGGACGGGTCAGAAGAAAACGTACTTGCTGCAGACCTATTGCCTGCAGGTGCTAGCTTTTCCTTCTGGTGTCCCTTAATGATTGTGTGTGTTTGTGTCTGTGTGTCTGTGTGTGTGCGTGTGTGTGCGTACGTGCATCAGTGTAGGCCTGGCTATTGGGTAAAAAGTCGTAGATAAAACATATCAAATACAGGATGAACTCTCTCATTCTCCATCCCACACCCTTGCTCTGTTATTGCCTATTCTAACAAAGGAGAGGAAGACATGCAGTGAACACCAGAAAGATGGAATGAATGAAAGAAACCGAGAAACCGATAGGGGGCCCTATCTTGCATCCGACGCAATTGACTTTCTCACTGGCGCATGTGTCGTTGCTAGTTTGCAACTGGCGCAGAGCGTTCTTTTACGTCCTGCGCCACGCGTCGGTAAATTAGGGTATGATCTTGCACCCCAAGGGGCGGTTCGGCGAAAGAAGGAGGCGTGTTTTGGCGCAAACGTTCTGGTGCTATTTTCAGTTTCAGAAATCACTTGCGCCACAAACCAGGAAATACCTGGTTTAAAGTCAGTGGCGCGTTGTTCAGATGCTATTTTAAGGGCCCATGCATAATGTTGCTTTTCCACCTCGCGCATTAACTTTGCTTCCCTCATCTACCTTGCCACACATTCTTGGGAAATTATTTGGGAAAGAACAGCTGATACAGCGGTAATAAGTTAAATCAATGCATCTGCAACCACAATGCACACGCAAACTAAACACGTAACGCATACTACAGTCCATGGCAATGTATATTAACGGGGGACAAATGCATATTAGGAACACAAGTCGATGACGATAATGCATAAAATGCTGATAAGAAACAATGTTTATAATGTATTGCGTATATCATTTAACAGAACCACAGTTGCCGCATATCATATGTGTGTTAAGTTTTCTTTGCCGAAATTTATTTGAGGACTCAGTATTTCTGAAGTTGTGGAAGAAAACCTTATTCCATGTGTGAATTAGGCCATATTATTTGGCCATAAACTGAGCCATTTGTAGTTTGAAATTCATGTGCATCTGTCTCATCGGAGACTGCAGACACGCTGTCAAAATATCAACAAATGCGCTTAAAGGGGATGGGAGCTGGCACTCTCATTGGTTTATTGCACGTTAAGCCAAAACCACACCTACGGGTAATGAGGCTACTTCAGACCAACCCATTTTTGATTTGCGCCGGGCGCAAGAGTCATTTTTGCGCCGGTAAAATAGTAATATCGCCATAGAACCGCCCACAAAGCTACTTGCGCTTGGCGCTTCTCACTTGCGTTTCAGACCGTTAAAATAGGGCCCAAAGAGTCTCAGGTGTTAGAGATGAATACAGGGAGAAGGTTGTCTCGATTTAAGATGAATTCATACTTTATTCACCTTGATATGAGAATGGCATCACTGACATTAACTTGCAGTGAGAGCATGTGTGTTTTTATGTGTGTGCGTGTGTGTGTGTATGTGCGTGTGTGGTAAAGCATCATCTGGTGTGCCCCAGGCGGGGTTTGCCCCATGCTGCTCTCTCAAGCACACACACACACACACACACACACACACACACACACAATCACACACAATCGCACACACACACACACACACACGCAAGGTAGCACATACAGAAATCTAGGACCATTGATAGACACATCAGGATACATGCATGCATAAATATAAATAAGGACTAATATATTTAATTATACATAAAACATTGGACCCGGGCATAGAGACAGACAGGCATAGATACGTGCACAGGCACCACACACCAGGATCAGAGTGTTCTGTTTCGGAGTCCTCCCAGTGTGTCCGTTTCTGGAAAAAAACCTTTTGGGAAACCAAACTGTAGCTACTCAACTGAAATTGAGTACAGCAGTTGTGTGTGTGTGTGTGTGTGTGTGTGTGTGTGTGTGTGTGTGTGTGTGTGTGTGTGTGTGTGTGTGTGTGTGTGTGTGTGTGTGTGTGTGTGTGTGTGTGTGTGTGTGTGTGTGTGTGTGCACGTGCGCATGCATGTATGTATGTA
>NC_082393.1:20466516-20469016 GCF_031168955.1 Gadus macrocephalus
TAGAGTGCAGTGCAGATTTAGAAACCAGAAGACCTCCCCAGTATTTCCAGCCGACCTTCTGGAACTTCAGCACAGACGAAAGGTACAGCTAATGAGAGAAATGTGCTGCCTCAGTTCTTTTCTTGCTCAAATAGACTATAACTTTTTTCCAGACCTGGACTTTCCCACCGTCGTGTTTACAATCACAACCCAAGGTCAGTCCCAGAGACAACACACCTTTGACCTGCTGACTAGTTTGATTTCTGGTACGGATGCAAATATTGACTTTGCGCTTTTTACCATTCTAAATAATGTCCACTATATAATTACTTCAGGTGACCTTTTATTTGTTCTAATTAACTTTCTTTCACTCCCCGGAAAGAGTAAAACAATATATTCTCTTTCTGGCCTTGTCCCACAACCACACGGGCACACAACGAAGTGAAAGCCACGTGTGCGTGGGTTTGTGTGTGTGCGCACACAATCACACACACACACACACAAACAAGCATACGCACACTCATGTCTGAGGCGTGCATTTGCTGGGGCCAGGGAAGTAGGGAAGTGTTGCAACTATTAGATAGCCTTTCCTCCCGACTGCGGAACTAGAGAAGCCAGCCAATTAACCTTTCAGACTGAAGACACCCGGACAAGCGTGCGCGCGCACACACACACACACACACACACACACACACACACACACACACACACACACACACACACACACACACACATCGTTACGACAAATTTCCTTGACGGTTAATCTGAAGTCTATACTAATAGCTAAAAAGAAAAAAAGGCCTAGAAATCTATCAAAACCGAGGCCAAGCATATTCTCTTAGATTGTATTATAAGAGCCTTAATACAATTTCTTGGAATTATTTTTTGGGGACAGGATAGTTTTGATTTGACTAGCTTCGGAAATTAAATCGAAATGGTCTTGTCGAGCCCTGTGGTGTGCGGTTCTTAAGATTTATTTATCTGTCCGATGCAGAGATTTGACGCTGTTCTCTCAAACTCTGTAAAGAAAGTAATTACTCAGGTAAATATAATCAGTGGGATCGTGGGTGTCTTTACTGGCCAACAGACTGAATTGATTGATCCATTCAGCGATGCCCCTCGACCAGAACAGGGCAAACTGAGCGCCGCGAGTAAGTGTGTGGGCAGCTTCAGAGATAATCCTTCAGCGGGAGGGCAAACTAGTACATACAGCCATGCCTTTTATTCTATAGACCTATCTTATTAAAACAAGGTTCTCAAATGAAGCTATGGAGAGACCAACTGACCGTAAACGGCAGTGCGCCTGACCGCAGTTTGAACCAGAGTCAATGAAATAGGCTCGCTAGATCGATTTTGTTATTAAAAATGACACACGCGGCACACAGGAGAAAGGGGATTGATAGTTTGAGAAAGATGTGCAAAGCAGTCCCTTTCCCCTTTCCCATTTCACACATCCTTCATTAGTGAATTAATTTGTCAGTTCTTTAGCAAGATGTATCCAAAGCGACTTTTGTTTGTCAAGCATGCTTTGGAATAGCGTGGTGAAACCAAGCTATGCAGTTGCACGATATTGATGTTTGAGTTGTTTGGCCCGCTTGAATATTAATATGCCGCGGTGTAGGCCTACTGCAATCCAAGAAACAGCATGATGATATTCTCAGCCGATAAGCTCTTTGACCACAGCCTGGACCTCGAACGCCGGAAGAAGGGAAGCAAAGGGATTTATCATAAGGCTTTAAGAAACTTATATTCAGTTTCTTAGGCTACGGTGCCCACCAATGCCTCACCACTGGCTGTATTTACTGCTGCAACCGTTGCCTCATTTCAGAAACAGCCCAGCGTTACAGAAAGGGAATTACATACCAACCTTTCAAGCATTAGATTAGCATTGTCAATCATCACAAATGCACAACACAGACTCCGCAAATGATTTCCGGACTTGTAATTTGTACTCTCACACTCTACTAGCCATGCAGCAGGCGAATCCAAAAGGCAAACTTATCAATTGTTAAACATATGAACTGATTAATAATTGTTTACTTTCCAGTGAATTTGAGCTTGGCTTGTAGTGTATGCACTGGGGTAGACTAGGAGCTCTTGGTGGCTCAATGCCTATATGCTCTGGGCATACTAACTCTGCCGTGCTGCACAGGAATATGCTCCCCAAGCTCTTATGCTTGGGAAGATGAACGCCTTTAAAGGCTTTAAGAGGCCAATCATCTTGATGAGAGAGAGCGAGATAGTGATACGATCAAGGCTCCCCATGTCATAAAGGCCAAATGATTCCCAGACTTTTGATTATAATCCTTTATAAGTGAATTATTATTTATTTTGTTTTATTGAATACATACTTTAGGGCCCGGTGTTAACATTAGGACATCAGACCTCAGCATCAGATTTCTAATTTGATACATAAATAAATAAATAATGGCTTCAGACGAAACAAGGCCCGGGAAATCATCATCGGACTAAACTGTGTCAGAGGCAGACAACACAGCATGAGACTAAACAGTGTCAAAGT